>NW_025919699.1:0-204291 GCF_907164915.1 Impatiens glandulifera | reverse complement strand
GATTGGCTGATAGAAAAATTAAGTAAGTTAATTTTCAAACCGGCCATACATTACAATTTTTGAATAGTTATTCTAAATAATCAAAAAGAGAGAAATTGATAGAAAAATTAAGTAAGTTAATTTTTGGAACCGGCCAGAAAAACTAAACAACTATTAACTTCTATGTGCAGGAACATATCGAATTGTATAAACTGGCTGGAGCCTCATAAACCGGCTGAAGAACACTTCAATGAAATCCAGTTCCAAGTGATCAAGTCAAGATCAGAGTAACCGGTTTTAACTCTCTCAAGAGACCGGCCAGCAAAGACAAGTTTACATTCCAGCCGGACTATACTGTGTAAGAAACAACCGGAAACTACAATCTGCAGAGATGACGTAATATGACGAAATAGACGTGTCTCGAAGGGATAAACGAAGATAAGATCCGATTAGAAGCATGCGATGAAAACAATGATGATTTACTGATCCGACTTCGACAGCCGGAAGGTGCATGCCTGACATGTGTCCGAATCTGCAAACCGGCAACGTCATCTTTACCTGAGGAGTGTCTGCATGCTTGTCAAGTGTTGAGGAAGGTGAAACGTGCAAGCAACCTCCCTGCACCGGCATGACGCTCGATTAACCAATCCCACGGTGAGAGAAGAAAGTGACAGTTGGGATCAGCCTTACTATAAAAGGAAGACGAAGCGACCTCATTAATGGCGACACAAGTTACGAAAATCTTAGAGAGATAAAGAAATCTTACGCGCGATCTAAAACCGTTGTGTCATTAACCGGAAGCTTTGTTTGTGTATGTTTGTGTTGTATTTGTGTATTACATCAAGAGTGAGTTGGTGTAACCGGCGAGTAGCGAGTTGGGCTCGACCGGCATTGTAAGTGTTGTAACTTTGAAAGTTAGTGTAGATCCTTCTCATAACCTGAGAAGAAGGGGTGACGTAGGAGGGTTTACTCCGAACATCCATAAAAAATCATGTCTCGTGTCTTTTTCTTTATTTCTTGATTACCTACTCATAAAAACCGAACTATCACCAACCTAAACATAATCCATAATCAAACCAGTCTATAAACTTCATCTAACCGTCTCCTTGTTAATCTCATCAAACTAAGTCGCATACGTTGCTTCAGACTGAAACATACATTTCCGCCCTTGAATCCGGTTCAAAAGTCTGTGATAGTTTGCGAAGTGTTGAGAACGGTCATAGTCTCTAACCGGACTATCACCAAAGTGTGTTGCATGTTATAAGAGGCCACCCTTCCTGAAACCGGAAACACCCCGGTCCTCCAAGGGCGTCCCCGATCCTAACATTGGCTCAGATGCAATTTAACGAAATGAGAGCTACTGATTAGGGTAAACCAGGATTTAGATACCCACCTTAAACGGAGCGGAGCAGACACTTAATAGGCAATCGACAAAGAATGTCAGCTAGAATCTCATCCGGCAACAGAGATATCTTCTACAGATCGGACTATGAAACAAAAAGAATTAACACTCCTCACCAAATAGGCATAACATACCTAGGGATTCAAGTTCAACTGCGAGCTCAAAAGGTACTACCTTCAAAAGAATACTAGTTTACACATTTAATTTTAATTTCTTAATTTTGTCTTTATTTATTTTTAAGTCTTTTTACTCTGGTTTAAATGACATCTATTATTATTTTATAATATTTAAAAATATACAATATTTTACTTCAAACAAATTTAATGATATGGTACATTTTTTTTTCACATTGCAATCTCAAATCTTGGGTCAGCCAATACCCAACAATAAAATTAAATTTATATAGATAACTTGAGGAAAGTGAGAATAAAAGTAAAATAAAATAGTAAAAATTTAATGGATAATAAAAAATAATAGAGTTGGTCATTTTTTACTTGCATATGAAAACAAGTTTCCTTTTATTATAATACAGTCTAGAAAATAAAGGTGGAAATTTGAGGATAATCTAAAGGAATAAACCTTCAATATTCCAATTTAAAGACCAAATGAAGAAATTTGAAAACTCTATTTTTAGTATGTAAGGATTCATTGCTAGATTTTATTGTTTCAAATGTACATTGAACCACAATCATTGTATATCCGATTGCAGGTTTGAACAAGTAAAAATCATTTTTAGATAAGAACATATATTGAAAAACATCACCATTTCTCTTGCTTTTCTAGAAAATCCGACATATTTAGTCCAAATATTACACAAATAAAGAGCATCATATGATCAGTCCCATTAATATCTAAAAATCTAGCATATCTGAATCTCTAAAGTTGTCCGATTTTATGCTCAGACATATAAAACATCCCAAATCTTTTATAGTGTTTTACAGCCCTAAAACTAAATAACCATAAATTTTAAATGTTCTAAAAGTTTGATTTTTATCAATCATAAATCAAGAGTCCCAATACATCCTTCCCTAAACAATAATTCTAACTTACCAAACTGTAGAAATTTTCTGATCAACAGATAGATCTAACTATATATATTCATCAAATAAATGTGTAAAAATAAAATTGAAATCCAATTAAAGCTGCAAAGAAAATTAGATCAAGTACTTTTATAGAACATTTGACCATATCCATTCATAGTATGACACAGACAATAACTTTTATAATCATTTGAATTCGCTACTTTTAATAATAATAATAATACAAACAAAACAATAATCCAGAATATAGCTATCAAACCACATCAATACAATTTATAAGCATTTCAAATCAGATACTTGTAATAATAATAATAATACAAACCAAAACACTACACTCAAGGAATATAACTTTTAAAAGAAACTAAACCACTCAATCACATAAAACAATATATACCCTTCAAACAAGTTAAAGCAGAAAATTACTTTAAATGAAAATAAAGCATTACTTTCTTTATGTTGTTTTGGGGCTTTATTTTTTTTGTTTTTTTTTTTGTTTTTTTGTCTATAATATTGTATTTCTCTAATAAAAAGAGAAGAAGAAGTTCAAATAAATAAATAAGAGCTACACATGTCCAAAACACATAATTATTATTTGCTTAAAATAATTAAGATAGAAAGATATAGTATTTGTGATCTCTTAAGCTTAAGCTTAGAGACTCAAGTTATTAAGAATTCACTACACAGTTTGTATATAAATAATTGTCCTTAGAAGAAGAAGAAGATGGAAATGTTATCACACTCCTAAATTTCCTTATGAAGACTAAAGTTAATCTTGGTTTGATGCAATTTGACCAAATAGGAGCTATGAATTAAGGCAAGCCAGAATTTAGATACACCTTAAATGGAGAAGACACTTAAGATTATTTGAAATACACAATATTTTACCTTAATTTTTTTATCATAAATATATAATATTTTTACTAACAACACTTGAAAAATGAAGTTTTTGGTCATCTTGAGGAAACAAATCTTAATTTAAAAAAAAAAATACATTTTTATTTTACAAACAAATACAATTTGATTGAAACCATGCACCCTATATCATCAAGCATCTACTATGGAAATGATACAATTACAAATACCATATAAGTGATACAATCGAAATAGGCATGTAAAACATAATGATAAAGTGAAAAATCATGAATAAGATATGGATGTAAACCATTGGCACAAAAACTAGATTTGACAGCAAATGACTTTATAAGGAAAACATCATGATCTAGGTTGAAGAAGATGGCAATGTTATCACACTTCTACATTTCCTTATGAAGACTAAAGTTAATCTTGGTTTGATGCAATTTGACCAAATAGGAGCTATGAATTAGGGCAAGCCAGAATTTAGATACACCTTAAATGGAGAAAACACTTAAGATTATTTGAATACACAATATTTTACCTTAACTTTTTTTATCATAATTATATAATATTTTTACTAAAAACACTTGAAAAATGAAGATTTTGGTCATCTTGATGAAACAAATCTTAATTTAAAAAAAAATACATTTTTAATTTTCAAACAAATACAATTTGATTGAAACCACCCTATATCATCAAGCATCTACTATGGAAATGATACAATTACAATTACTATAAAGTGAAAAATCATGAATAAGATATGGATGTAACCCATTGGCATGCGCACGAGATAGGAATCTAAGCAACCTGCGGAGGGACATAAATTACTAATCCTAGACCTTTTAGATTTTCTAGGTTCCAAATTCTTTTTAATTGACCACTAAAATGAAGAGCATAAAAAATAGAACAAAATTGGAATGCCGATTATGCACCCAACTTCAAGATGAATGTGAACTCGTTGTATAGTGAACTTCTTATGCTTGAAGAAAAATTTCATAAATCATGAGTGTAAATGGTTAATAATTAACTTAACTAAATCAAATGAGTTACTCATCCTCTATCAAGAAACTTAGCAGGGCGAGTTGACTCAAACTGGGTGATAGGCATACTTGATATTTTTTTCACACCAGTTACAGTACTAGATCTAAAGAAAATATTGGTTAATCAACTTGTCTAAGAAGATTATTTTTGAAAAAAATGAGATCAAGAGATTTTATATTGAGGAGCAATCGGAACTGCCCCAAACTTGACTAGGGTATCATTTCAAAAAGCATTACTATGAGGGTCTCCACATCAGAATCCAAATTCTCATCCAGAAAAAGAAAATGTTTTCAAATAGGCATAGCCAAACTAATGTAAGAAATGGTTCTTGATTCTAGTGGGATAGCAAATAGAAATAGAAACATCGTCCCATTTAGTGTGGTAATTTTGTGCCTTTTCAGAAATGTTCAGTTTAGACACCCCTAATTTCAGGAGCAACAACTAATAATATTTCAGATACAGAAAATAAGAATATTGAGATTGCAATGTGAAGATATATTAATCTCCCATCTAAGATAAGTTGTAGATCTTGAAATTCAAAATTCCATTTTTCAGTATGCATTAGCAATACACCATGAATCCAAAAGAAAGTACTAAACATCCATTTACTTACTTTAGACTAACATTTCATCTGTTTCTTCATCAATTTTCTTCAGCGCTCCAGCACTTCAACCTCTTTTCTGTGACATAGAAAAACACAAATATTGAATTCAGACTCAACCCCTCATCAAATCTTGCTTCATGTTGTCTAACCCACAAAGAGTAATTCTCAATTCATATTCTAAAATTGCGAGCGAAAAGACATGTTAAAGGGAATTAAGTGATCACTTGTATAGCACGACAATGATCATTTCTTGAAATACTTCTCTTTATGATCTCATTTGGATCCATGTACAATAAATACGACAACAAGGTGTTTCCAAATAGAGTAATGATAGGGGAGCGAAATAGCAGCGAATGATGTGGCATTATACATGTCACCTAATAAATAGGACGCGTATTAATATTTCTCTCTCTCATTTTAAATTGTACATGTAACGAAACTGCATTTAATAATTTCTCTCTCTTAATTCTTTTTTATTTAAATAAATTATTTAATATTTTCCTTTTCTTTAATTTTATTATAAATATTTACTTAATTTAAAATTGAAAAAAATAAATTTGTAATTTTAACTTAAAATACAAATTATTAATATTTATAATAAATAAAATTCAAATTACTATATATATACAAAGAAAAAGAAACATTATATAAAAATGAAAGTTATAATATTATTTAGAAAGTGAATTTTAATATATATCTTATAAGAAAATTAAACAAGAATAAAACGAGACTTTTATTTTTTTTAAGAGAAATAAGAATATTTAAAGAAGAGAAATAATAATTTAATATGAATATTTTTTAAGAGAGATAATTCAAATTATGAATATATATATTTACTTTTTATTTTATATATATTTATATTTATAATTTAATATATATTTTAAAAAATATGTGCATTTATATATTTTATTAATTTGATTTATTAGTTCTCCTTAATATTATTTATATTAAAAATACATAAATAAATTAATTAATTATTAATCGCAAAAAAATAATTAAATTAAAAAAATTAATCATATTCATATTTAACTTCTTATTCTTTTTTATATATATATTTATTAATTTTTACAGTTATTACTTTTAAATATATATATATATATATATATATTAATTAATTTAAATATACAATTATAAATTAATATATAAAAAGAGAAAAAAAATATAAATGAAGAGAAGAAAGAGAAATTATTAATGAAAGGAGGAGAGATAAATAAATATATTAAAGAAGACCTAGTCATCAATCCTAATCACTCTCACACGTCATTCGCTACACTTTCGTTACAATATTTTCGCTCCCCTGTCTTCCAAATAATACATAATCATATATATTAGCTTAATCATCAAAATTCAAAAACTTTCTCTTTATACTAATCAACCATTGTAAACATAATGAGCAAAATAGTATACAGAGATAAATACACATATTTAATCATTAATCTAGACACCTTGTAGGAATTATAGCGCCAACTTGAACCCTTTAATAAGTAATTGTTCCTGCAAAACCCAAAATCTGGAGATTAAAGAGAAACTCATTTTCTATTTTTGTAAATCAAATTAATCTAGGTGTTACTCACAAATTCATTTTTTCTTCTTCTCGATGATTCTTAGTATGAGATACTCACAGCTCGTGGAACATCGACAGAGACGAGACTTTCAAGGCAAGTTTGTACTTGAGTTAAATCTTGCATACCACGAACCCTAACTTCCTCAAATGAATGTTGGTCTAAATTATACCAAATAAGAATCGAATTAATGTTCAAGAGTACTTTCTTACCACATTTTGAATAAATAACAGGTTTCACAGTGTAAAAATTACAAAAGGATTTGTCGGTGATATTGCAATCAATTTCAACCAATATTCATTTTACCCCACCATATTCTTTCAGAAAAAATACATCCACAACCAATGACTCGTAATAACAACTCAATGAAAGGTGTCCACCTAAATTATCCAAATATAAAAAAAAAATGAGGACAAGCGTGTTTTGGTTGTGGAATTACTCTATATTTCTCTGTTCCAAGATCAAAGGCAACAATCAATCTTTTCTTTTCTGTATCCGATTTCACATATGAGATCCAGTGTAGAGCTCCACCAGCTATTGAATCTCCAAAGCTCCTCATCTTCGGACATTGAGAACACTTCTCTGGCCTATGCCACGAATTTGATTTCAAACTATAAACCTTCACCTCATATTCCTCGATGTCTCCTCTAAAAGTTTTTTGACGAAACGCAAGTCTCACAACCTTGTAATCATCGTTGGTGTTATCGTAACCAAATCGATAAATACAGTTGTAGAAAATGTTATTTATATCTGGTAAATCAACCGATTTGTAAGGTAATTTTTTAGACTTTCTAGTTGATGGGTTGCAAATAAAGAAATCGTCAATGAATTTGCATCTGACATGCAGAGTAAGCCATCACAAGACCCGTACAACATAATTCCAATATCATAATTCCCATGGCACAATTCCTTAATCAAAGCCATCACAGGACAACTAATCAAAGCCGGTTGAAGAACGCCTTCGTCGGGATCAAAATTCACCCGATAAAAATTGTCTTCCCAAAGAAAAAGACGGAGGTTGTTCTTGGTTTGAACTGATCGGCTCAGATGCAATTTAACGAAATCAGGTCTACTGATTAGGGAAAGCCAGTATTTAGATAATATTTCATTTAAAAAAAATTCTAATAGAACAATCTTTAAATTTGGAACTCAAGCATGAAATGTAAAAATCTTTTCATTATTCACGAGTCAACAAAACGTCGCATAATAAAGGAAGAAAATTAACATTAAACATTCCAGTTTAAAGATCAAAGGTAGATTTGAGAAGTTTTTTTTTTCAAATATATATAATGTAAATCTACATCAAATCAAATTTATAGACAAAACTTAATGAGACATAGATTCTAACATTGGAATCCAGATTCTCATCAAGAAAATAATATGTTTTCAAATAGTCCAATTCCAAACTAATGGAGAAATGCCTCTTGATTCTAGTAAGATAGCAAATAGAAAAATAAGCTTTCAATCCATTTGGTTTGGTGCCTTTTAAAGAGATGACCAATTTACACAAACCACACTTTTGAAAATTATCTTCAAACTGAATCAGTATGCGTGGTCTATGTTTCAAGTTCGATTTGGAGATGGGAGGGAAACAAGATTCTGGTATGATCCATGGTATGAAGTAACACCAATCCTTAAAAGGTATGAAACGAAAATTTTAGAATTAGAAGACAATACCTTGATATAACTGTTAATAGAGGGAAGAATAATGAATGTAACGACCTTTTGAGGCTTATTCCAGAAGGGGTAAGGATACTTAATAAAATCAATCGAATCACGTTTAATGATTGGATTGATTTGCATGTGTTGAAGGTGGTTGTTAATAGCTGGGCTAGCATTGCAGCTTATACGAAGCATATGACAGTTGGTGGAGTGGGCTCATTGTGTTTGGTCTTCTAAAATAATACCGCAGCTTCGAATTGTCCTTTGGCTGGCGTTTAAACAAAGACTCATGAAACAGGATATGATCAGCAAGTTTATGACCATTCCATGTACAAGATGTGTACTATGTTCGAACAATGAGGAAACAATAGCTCATATCCTCGGGGAATGTATATATATATACTAAGGTACTTTGGAAGAAATTTACTAATAATTTCAGATCCTCGGGGAATGTATATATATATACTAAGGTACTTTGGAAGAAATTTACTAATAATTTCAGTTTCTGTAGCTTTTTCAAAGATTGGAATCTTATTAAGGAGGTTGTGCTAAGGAAGACTATAAAGGATATATCTTCAAAGTTAATGTATTCATATGTTTATATGGGGAAAGTGTATCAAATCTGGGCTGAAAGAAACTCTAGAATATTTTCAAGGGCTAGAAGGAATGAAGAATAGATCTGGAATGATATTGTCTTTGATGGCCCAACCCTAATTCACACATGGCGAAGCATCCCTATAACTTCGGCTAATTGGGAATTATGTCAACAATGGAAAATCACATTCGAGGAAGTCAAAAAACTCAAACGTATAGGGCGAGATGAAGTGAAATTGCTTGTTGATTATGTTTCATGCTAATGTAATGTTGTTTCACATTTTAGTTTGCTGGTTTTTTTGGTTTGATTCAAATTAGGATAAAAGTCTGTTTTTGTCCTAATAAAAAACTCTTGTACTCACATTCTCCCATTGAGTTTTATTAATTAATTGACTAAAAGTAATTTTCCAAAAAAATAAATAAAACCTTCTGGCTGCAAACAGCTATTAATATTTCAGAAATGAAGAAAAATTTGAAATTGCAATGTGAAAATGTAAATTTAGCATAAGATAATAGTCTCCAATCTAATATAAGTTATAGATCTTAAAATGGTCTTTGCCACTGCCATTCAAACTTATTCTAATTCAAGATTCCAATGTTTTTAGTATGCACTAACAATACACCATGAATCCAAAAGCAAACATTAAGCAAACATTTACTTAACTTTACTTTAAAGCCTCTAACATTTAATCTGTTTCTTCATAAATTTTCTTCAGCACTCCAGCACATCCATCCTTTTCTGTGACAAAAAAACAAATATTGAATTTAGACTCAACCCCTCATCAAATCTTGCTTAATGTTGTCTGATCCGCAAAAAGTTCTCAATATTCTAAAATCGCGAACGAAAAGACATGATAAAGGGAATTAAGCACGACAATGAGCATATTTGGAAATACTTCTCTTTATGGATCTCGTCTGAATCCACGTGTTAAATATACGATAAATACGACAAAAATTGTGTTTACAAATAATAAATAATCATATTAGCTTAATCATCAAAATTCAAAAACTTTCTCTTTATACTAATCCACCATTGTAAAGATAATGAGCAAAATAGTATAAAATACATATATTTGATTATTAATCTAGATACCTTGTAGGAATTATAGAACCAACTTGAACCCTTTGATAAGTAATTGTTCCTGCAAAACCCATAATCTAGAGATTAAAGAGAAACTCATTTTCTATTTGTAAATCAAATTAATTTAGTTTACTCACAGATTCATTTTCTCTTCTTCTTTATGATTTTTAGTATTAGATGCACACAGCTGGTGGAACATCGACAGAGACTAAACTTTCAAGGCAAATGTGTACTTCTGATAAATCTTCCATACCATGATCCTTAATTTCCTTGAATGACTGTTGTTCTAAATTATACCAAATAAATCTCAGAAAATCAATGTTCAAGAGTACTTTCTTACCACATTTTGAATAAGTAATAGGTTTCACAGTGTGAAAAGATACAAAATGATTTGTTGGTGATATTGTAATCAATTTCGACCAATATTCATTTCCCCCACCATATTCCTTTAGCAAAAATACATCCACAAACGATGACTTGTAATGACAACTTAGCGAAAGACATCCATTTAAATTATCCAAATTTAAACGGAAATGAGGTCCAACAAACTCTGGCGGTGGAATTACTCGGTATTTCTCTGTCCCAAGATTAAAGGCAACAATCAAGATTTTCTTTTCTGTATCCAATTCTACAGACGAGATCGAGATCCAGTGCAGAGCTCCACTAACTATTGAATCTCCGAAGCTCTCCAACTTCGGACAGTGAGGAAACGTCTCTGACGTATGCCACAAATTTGATTTCAAGCTATAAACATTCAACTCATAATTGGTACAGATGAGTGCTTTAAAAATGTTTAAATGAAACACAATTCTCACAACCTTGTAGTCATCGTTGGTGTTATCGTAGCCGAATCGATAAATACAGTTGTAGACAATGTCATACTTATCTTGGAGATTAACAAATGGGTAAGGCAATTTTATAGATTTTCTCGTTGATGGATTCCATAATAAGACAGTGTTAATGGAAATGGCATTTGACACGCAGAGTAAACCATCACAAGACCCGCAAAGCAAAATTCCACCATCATAATCATAATCCGAAAAACGCATTTCCATAATCAAAGACATCACAGGGCAACTCAACGGAAGGTAATCGACCGCCGCCGGTTGAAGAAAGCCTTCGTTGAGGGGATCAAAATCCACCCGATAAAGATTGTCTTTCCACATAAAAATACGGAGATTGTTCTTGGTTTGAACTGATCGGCTCAGATGCAATTTAACGAAATGGGAGCTACTGATTAGGGCAAGCCAGAATTTAGATACACACCTTAAACGGAGCAGACACTTGACAGGCAACCGACAAAGAATGTCAGCTAGAATCTCATCCGGCAACAAAGACATCTTCTACAGCTATAGTTTGTACTAGGGTTTCTCACTGCAGGCTCAGGATTTAGATACACACCTTAAACGGCGCCGACACTCATTCCGGCAACAGAGACTCCTCACCAAATAGGCTTACGCATAACTAGGGTTTCAAGTTCAACTGCGGGCTCAAAAGTTACGACCTTCAAAAGAATACTAGTTTACACATATTTAATTTTAATTTGCCCAATTTTTATTTTTAATTTTGTCTTTATGTCTTTTTACTCTCGTTCAAATGACATCTTTTATTATTTTATAATATTTAAAAGTATACAATATTTTATTTCAAACAGATTTGTACTTGAATAAATAATATTTTTATTATTAATGGCTTTAAATATAGTTGTAAGTTAATTTCTTTTAAGAAACAACCCTTAATTTTTTTTTGTAAGTTATGTTTTTGTAAAAGTATAATTTTCAAAACCATCATTATATTATCAGATATCTTCTATGAAAATTATCCAATAATAAAACAATATATACATAATTTTAAAAAAATTGTAACAATGAAAAATTAAAAATAAAATAAATGTAAAAGAGAAAAAGTAGAAGAAACGTTATACAATTTTTTAACCGATTAGAAGTAGGGTGTTCATCGGTTCGGTTTTCGGTTCGAATTTTTTGAATTTTATTTTTTAAGAAAATTCGGAAATCGAACCGATTTGAATAAATTCGAATTCGATTCGAATTTGGTCGGTTCAGACCAAATATTGAACATCATCTACCTATAAGATTAAAGAATTTTTCTTAAAAGAGTTAATAAAATAAAAAAGTTGTTAAAGATATCTTATCTACTTAAATTATAAAAAAAATACCGTCAATATTCGACAATTGAACGACGGAAGTAAAATAGTGTTGACGACGACAATATGGAAGTATATACCAAATATTGAACACCCCTAATTAGAAGTCATGAAAACATATGCAATTAAATTAAATGATAAATTATTCAAACGCTAAAAATAATGTTTAATACGTTAAATGTCACTTGTTTAGTTTTCACTAAATCTGTTTTAAATTGAAGTTCTTATATTATAAAAAAAACTCCAAATTAAAGATTTCGGAGAAATTAAAGGAGAATGTGTAACATAGAAAAAACATCGCAAACCTTTGTACAAATTAGTATGGAAACTGAGATATTTCTCATATCATAGTGGAAGTTTAATAATTTTGGAATCCTAATTCATGTCAAAGTTGGACTTTGCTTTTAGCTTCTTCTCTCGTTAGAGAAAATGTAGAAAATACATAATTGAGAAAGGGAATCAATCATCAATGATCAGCGCAACCACATTTGCCGTTGAGAGGGGGAATCCAATTATACGTTTTTTTATGAGACAAACTCGAGACATTAATGTAAATGATGCAAACAAGATGTGAATATGACAAACTACTTAGAGTTGAATAAATTAAGTATATACATGAAGAAACAAATTGTATAGAGGACATTAACCACGAGAATCCAAACATGATTGGACATTATCCAACAAACTCTTTAGAATCAATAAATTAAGTATATAATTAAAGTAGACAAATTGTATAACATTTCCTCTATCATCTAAAGTATTCCAAGCTAGCTCACTTCATTATTGATATTGATTGTTCAAGATTTCCTAGATTCATTGCCAAATACATTCAACATTTGATCCATTTCTTCATCCATTCAATTCAATCACAGGAAAACACAAATCTTGAATTCAGACTCAAACCTTTCTTTATCCTAGTTCAAATTGTCTAACACAAAGAAATGTAACTGTATCAACAATATTCTAAAATTTCAGGGAAAAAACATACCAAAATGAATTAAGGTGATTTGTTACCTACTGAAAAAACATATATTTGATCTTTATAACATCAAGTCAGTACCATGGGTTTGATTTGGTGTGGTCTTCAAAACTTATTCCTTAAAATCAATTCATCTTGTGGTTGACGTTTTGTGAAAAACTTAATACACAATATCGAATTAAGAGGTACATGCATGAACATTCCGAATTCAATTTGTATTTTATGTGTGGAAAATGAGGAGACCATAGATCACCTTCTTTGGGTTGCCCATAAGAGGTTGCTCTCATCAAAGTCAAGGGTGATGTATTCACTTCAAACGTCTTTTAAGTGTTTCTTTGTCGCTATTGATTATCATATTTTTTGGAGCGGAACGCTATAGCTTTTTTTAGAGTTCGAAGTGGTGTTGAATATTATTGGAGGAACATCATTTTCGATGAAAATGTACTCAATTGAATGTGGAGGCGAATACCCACCTACCAAAGAAATTGGTTAATATTTCAAAGATGGTGCCTCCCCTAGGAAGAAGTCACTCAATCTATTGATATTGATTTCAAGATACTTTAACCTGACTCTTTTTTCTAATTAAATTATACCAAATAAGCATGTCATAATCCATTTCCAACAGTATTTTCTTACAACTTTTAGAATAAACAATAAGTTTCATAGGTTAAATCTCGAAATAAGTTGTTGGTGACATTGTAATCAATCTTGACCAATGTTTATTCTTCCCAGCGTATTCCTTCAGGAAAAACACATCCAAAATCAATTACTTGTAATGTCAAATTAACAAAAGGGATCTACCTTATTATCCAAATATAAATTGTCAAACCATACTCTCGCGGTGGAATAAAAAATGGTTGTAAAGGAGAAAATAAGAACTAACCCTAATAAAAGTCATCTAAACATATACAAGGATGTAAACAAAATTTCATTAATCAAATCAAATAGCATTTGAACACCACTAGACCAAACATGAAATCAATTCTGCTTACTCGAACAAACATGAAATATGTGAAAATCAGAAGTTTTATCAGATTGTAATCCCGATTGACGTCTCATTTGATCTTATAGAAAGTAAATGAGAAGAGATCAATGACAGCACAAGTGGAAGGCACATTGGGATGCTGCTCAATGAACCAACGAGACAACCATTACCGACACCCAATGATGTTGATGTATATATATATATATATATAAATTGTCTTATTGTCAAACTCAAACCCTCCTCAATCATAATCTTAATTCTCAAGCGAGAACAAAAATAAAAATAAAAAGAACTAAGTATCGATAACACAACAATGGGCATTTTGGAAAAACTTATGTTTTTGGATAAACAGTAATAAATATTGAATATGGATCCGACTTAGTTCAATTCCAAATATAATCTAATATGACAAAAAAATGTGTTTCCAAATTAGCTTC
Source organism: Impatiens glandulifera (assembly GCF_907164915.1). Taxonomy (NCBI): domain Eukaryota; kingdom Viridiplantae; phylum Streptophyta; class Magnoliopsida; order Ericales; family Balsaminaceae; genus Impatiens; species Impatiens glandulifera. Next base: position 189,906 of record NW_025919699.1, on the reverse strand, counting down.
ATAATAAAAATTGTGGAGGGCTTGCTGAATTTTCCCCTTCATTGAATTCAAATAAAAGAATTCATAATTGGAAAGGCTCAGGGCAACACATTTTTCGTTAATATCATGAAGTGTTACTTCGGGGCGGTTGTGTATCAAACATGGATAGAAAGAAACGCTAGAGTCTTCTTAAGGATTAGGAGAAATGAGGTGTAAGTCTGGAACGATATCATCTTTGATGGACAAGCACTAATACATACATGGAAGCGTATTCCTATCACTCTGGAGAATTGGATACTTTGTTGAGAATGGGGTATTATATTTGAAAAAGTCACTGATTTATTTTTATATAAGGCGAGTTAGTAGACTTGTGTTATTTGTAGTTTGTATGTAATCAGTTGTTTATTACTCATGTTTTTCTTTAAAATCAAACTAGGTTTGTCTAGTTTGATTTAAAAACTCAAGTGCGTTTTTTCATTTTTTGGGTATTTAATGAAATGATAATTTGTCGTTTTCCAAAAAAAAATACATTAGTATTATTATGCTAAAGATTTAATCTCGAACTCATATTAGTATTATATAAATACATTAGTATTATTATGCTAAAAAATTTCATAAGTGATATAAGTGAGGACCATAGCGACGGATAAAACGTCGGCAATTCTCAGTTTCCTGTCGGTAAGTTCAATAGCGACAGTGATCCGCTAGTTAATAAATTGTCGCTAAAGGTTATAAAAATAAAATACTAAATGCTTTTGCCAGTCTTTTCAAACTACTGGTTCGATTCATTTTTAATTTTACTAATTCTTGTAATAATAACATGAAAAGAGGCTCAAAATAACTAAAGAAAACTTGATACCAAAATATGATAATTCAATAGTACTAAAACAAACCAACATAATAATATATTTTTTTCTATAAAAAGTTTTTAATGACAAAAATAGTACAAAAATACGAGTATCTACAGTAATAACTCATTTCCTGATAATATTCACCGATTTTAATTAAATAACAATAACTCATTTTCCAAAAATAAAAATTCTCTAAAGATCGAAAGTAACTGAATTCATACCTACCACTACAACAAAACATATTTTTGGCGACCCTTATATGCCAACGCATATTAAGCGTGGCTAAAAATCAAAAGAAACAAAACTTTTGCCAACCCTTGTATATACAACCACCTTTATTATTTTTTTTATATACATACTTCTTCACAACTAAATTCCTTAACTATTCTAAATTTTTATTTTTTATTTTTTAACTTTATAAATATTTTATTTCACTATTTTAATTTTTTAAAATTAAATTTGACTTATAATTTTATTAACATTAAAATTTAATTATTAATTTTATTAAAATTAAAATTTATTTATAAAATTTTATAATGAAATTTAAATTTCATTATTAATATTTTTATTAACATCTGTCCTTCAATTAACTAATATTTAAATTTAATTAAATTAAAATTAAAAAATAATATAAATTAAATATTATATTAAATTTAAGACCTATATATTTTTAAAATTAAAAACCCACTATCCCAATTTTTTTTCTCTCTCAAAAGTCAAAACCTAATCAGACTTGACACTTCACCTCCAGAGTCCGAGTCCAGTAAACGAAAATCGCTCAATCTGAGTTCCCTCCCCTGCCAAATTGCGAAACAACAGAAGTCGCTCAATCTGAGTTCCCTTCTTCTCGAAAAATCGCACTCTGAATTGATTAGAGGAGAAGACGAGTTCTTGTTCTACAAACACGAGTGGTGATAGCGTAGAAACAAAGGTCTTCACCGAGAGAAAGAAAGATAGACAGAGAAGAAATCATAGAGGACAAAGATAGAGATGACCGACTTTTTAGGCGTCAGATAGTTGTTTTTCTCGTCGATCGCTCTACAATTTCTTTCTGGTTCGTTACCTTTCTCAGATCCCCAATCTTGTCTTTCTACAAACCATTGGAACTCAACAACTCATGTAGAATTGAACTTGTACTCTTTCCTTTTCTTTCTTTTCCCTATAATTATAGTATTGATATGTTCTTCGTCGATCTTTTTTTTTATCTAATTTTAGGTTTACATTGTTCAGTTTTGTTGTTCCGCTTTGATGATCTGTTTTTCTAAGCTTCTTTATTGCTAATTTTACAATTATGTGATCCGGTAATTGCAGATACAATACATGTGGATTGTATCTGAAATATGTATTCACAAAATGAAAGACTATTATGCTCTTCTAATTTCTGTCAATTGAAGAAGTTGAATGAATTTGGAGAATCCTTGACAACTATTATCGAAGTATTCTAGTGTGGCTTATAAATCTGAAATATTTCCTCACCTGGGAGTACGTTGATGGATGGCCTACCAACTTTAAGTTCTCGTTCGAGAAATGCACCTATTATTTCGAGATTGCAGTTGCACTAACAGTAGCTCTGATTCTGGAAGGTTTACTAGTTGTGATAACCACATGTTTGGCCCTTGCGACCCGGAGATGGCTTAGAAGAATGCACTTGTGGGGAAGTTGCCAAGTGTTGAAACCCTAGGATGTACAATAGTCATTTGCTTGGATAAAACAGGTACTTTAACCACAAACCAGATTCTGTATCGAAGCTCGTGGCTATAGGTGGTGATAGAGCAAACGTTGTTCGGACTTTTAATGAAGAAGGGACTACATATAGTCCTTTTGATGGAAAAATTCAAGGATGGCCTGTGCGAAAAATGGATTCTAATCTTCAGATGATAGCCAAGATTGCTGCTCTGTGCAATGAGGCAGGCATTGAAGAAAGTGGGAATCATTTTGTTGCAAATGGAATGCCTACCGAGGCAGCTCTGAAGGTGATCAGATCAGATAATAAAGAGAAGAATATATGTATATATATTTTAAAATTTGTTCATGATTATGATGTTTTCCTTTTATTACAGGTGATGGTTGAGAAAATGGGACTTCCGGATGATATGGATGTTGGTTCATCCTCAATGAACGGTGGTTTACTTTGTAAGTTATTCATAGTTGTGGTAATTTTTCTCTATCAAGCATTTTTACATGAATGTTGACAAAGTTTTTATCTTTAAAAGGTTGCTGCAATTTTTGGAATAAACATGATCCACGGGTCGCCACTCTTGAGTTTGACCGAACAGAAAATCTATAGGAGTTATTGTCGGTTCTACCTCAGGAGGAAGAAAGTTTTTGCTTGTGAAGGTATATGAACTTACCTAACTTTACACAGGTGGTACACTAAATCTTGTAAAAATCTTTCCTTTTTCTTCTAATAATAGTTAAGATTTTATATGATAATGTAGGGTGTAATGGAGAACTTGTTGGAACGAAGTTCCTTCATTCAACTACTAGACGGTTCTATTGTAACACTAGATCAAAGTTCTAGAAACACAATCTTAAAAAGTCTAGATGAAATGTCAACAAGTTCTATACGATGTTTGGGTTTTGCATACAAGGTGGATCTTCCAGAGTTTGCCACTTACAAGGATGACCCAGCACACCAACTTTTGCTGAATCCATCCACATATTCTTCAATAGAAAGTAACCTCATTTTTGTTGGTTTTGCTGTTCTGAGGGTAAGTTTGTAAATTTTTTTCCTAGGTTCTTTCTTAATATCTCCTCCCGTGCATGATTGTTTCCCCTTTTTGGTTTAGGATTCCCACGGAAAAAGGTATGACAAACAATTAAAGAGGTATGACGAGCAATTAAAGAGTGCAGAGCAACTGGTATTAAAGTTATGGTTATTACAGGAGACAACAAGAACACAGCTGAAGCTATTTTCCGTGAAATAGGATATAACTTGTAGAAGCATAAAGGGATGGAGTTTATGGGTCTTAGTGATCCTAAAACTTATTTAAGGCAAAGTGGAGGGTTGATGTTCTCAAGGCCGAACCATGGCATAAACAAGACATAGTCAGATTGCTTAAAGAAGATGGTGAAGTTCCATGACTGGGGATGGGGTGAATGCGCCTGCTTGAATTGGCTGATATCGGAAAATAAACGGGAATCTAATGTTTTGTTTATTTGAACATTAGAACATTATTAAAAACTTAAAAACTTGTAATATGGTAATTAATATTTACTTATAAAATAATATCGTTGAGAAAGTTTATGTTTTATTTTTTATTATTTAAATTGTCAAAGAATGAATATGAAATGTTCTTTTAAATATTTTTAATGATTATTGAATTTAAAATAAAAATAATAAAAAATTTAAAATTAAAATTGTTAAAAATTAAATGGGGTTTTGGCGACACTTAAATTAATTTTACCGACGCTTAAATAAGCGTTGCTATAACTTGCGCCGACCCTGCTTATGGCGACGCAAGAATAAGGGTCGGTAATATTTTTAGCGACGCTTTTAAGAGTTGGCAGAAGCCTTTTTAAGGGTCGCCAGAAGTCTTTTTTGTTGTAGTGTACCTTTGGAGACTGATTGAAATGATATTTGCGAGACTTAGTTTTCTCTCTATGATTATTTAACAACAGTTTGTATATTAGAACACAATCAGATTTTATTGATCAGATATCCTAAGTAGTTTGCATGTAAAAATCAGATTTAAAAAAACAAAAAATTCTTGGTGCAGAACAGAATCAAATAGTATATATTGGTGCTAAAACTAAAACTTTCATGCTTGCAATGTCCTTCCTTCAAATAATTTTAATTTTACCAAAACATTATTTCTCTAGGAATGCAAATCATCATCAATATCAAACATCCCAAATCATTTAAGATCTAACCAAAACAGAACGAACAGAAAACCCTCTAGAAAGTCTTAAGCAGTCCATGTTCAAACTTTACAGATCCCAAACTAAATAATCAGAAATATATTTTAGTTATAAGAGTTTAATGACTATTAATCATAAATCAAGAGTCCAAAAAACCATCCCATTTACATCCTTCATAAAACAAGAATTCTAAAACAATTTTCTGATCAAAAGATAGATCTAACTATATATGCATCAAATCAAATATGTAAATAAAATTGAAATCCAACTAAAACTGCAAAGAAAAATAGATCAAATCCTTTTATATAACATTTGGCTTGAAGGATGTGAGTGATTGATTGTGCGCTTTCACGGTTTGAGATTTGGCTGTATTACTGAATCAGAATGGGAGGTCTGCAATTTTGCGGTATACACAATAGCTTTATAAATAACTTCCCTCCATTTTCTAGAAGCAGAAGATGGCTGAATTTTCCTGATGCAAAAGATTAGAACATGCATGTTATATAATTAGCCATAAGTTTGAATTATCATTTTAGTAGTAAATATTGGTTAACAGAGTTGAAGAATATGTACCAAATTTGCTTATAAGGCCACTATGCTCTGTTCATCCTCTTCCACATCCAATAGAAAATCTACTATGAACTTCTGAGGACCAGATAGATTGAAGAAACATGCATCATATATATATTGGAGAGTTAGAATTATGTTTTAGTAATAAATATTTGGTTAAAAAGATTTGAAAGAATAATATGTAGTTGTTTGCCTACGTACCAAATTTCCTTATGTGGCCACTATGCTCTGCTCTGTTCTTGTCTTCCTTTATGCAATAGAATATTTAAATCGAAGTTGATAGGAACAAGTTTTGCTCGAAGGGAACGCAGGAGTGTAATAAAATTGTCCGCTTCTTCTGAAGACACCAACTTAGGACAATCCCTGATAATCAATCTCTGGACTAAATTATTACTATCAAGGTTTTCAAATTCCTCAACTGATATCATCAACTCGGGACACTACTCAATTCGCAATTTTGTGAGAGAGTTCACGAGGTTGGTGACACCTCTTGTTCTTTCTGTTTGTCCTTGAAGATGATGACGACGATGATTTTGTTGTTTCTCACAGCCACTAATCTTTAATGTATCTTGCATTATCATTCCCTCATCAAACAAACGCCTTAACTTCTTGCAATTCTCAATGTTCAGAAGTTGAAGAGATTAGAAAGTTAATCGTACTCCTAATTGTGCTGCTGGAAATAAAACACTTCTTTCATTCATATCACGAAGAAAGAGATGAGTGAGAGCACTTAGATTTGAGAGGCTATATAACAACTCATCTGAACATTCACCCTGAACAGTTACATCTTTGAGTGTTTGAAATGTGGTGGAAGGGCCCGTAGGTTTGGGCGATATGTTACTAGAAGCAGAAGATGGCTGATTTTTCCTGATGCAAAAGATTACAACATATGTTACTGAAAATGGGAATTATATAATTAGAATAATCTTTATGAAAATACTCATAGAAAGAGATCTATGAAAGTGAAGAATATGTAATAATTTCACTATGTACCAAATTTGCTTACATATTCACTTTGCTCTGCTATCCTCAATATGGAATAATATCTGACAACCCGATAACATCGTCTTCTTCTTCTTTTGAGGACACCTACTTATGACAATCCATGAAAATCAATCTCTGTAGTGAATTATTAATACTGAGGTTTCCAAATTCCTCAAGTGATAACATCAAATTCGTCTGCTTAGTAACATTGTCATCATTGAAGACCATTTGGTCAAGTGTTGTTTTACCTAGATCCCCAATCCCAACAATTGGTAGGACATATAGTTCTTTAACAGCAACACTAGATCGATGTATTGTCTCAAATATCAACCAATCTTTCACCTGAGATGACTTCTGTAGAAAAATATCTGAAATCTGATTTATTTCAAGTCTGTGTTATAACACTTTGACATGAACATACTACCAAATATTTTAAATCCCCTGCCTTCTCCTTTCGTTTTTTTTTTCCTTCACTATTTCAGTGAATAAAAACTTCAAGATGAAGTTTTTTTTTTTTTTTTTTTTTTAAATTTTGATGTAGAAGAAACTCATCTCAACCCTCTTTGAACAATATGTATTTCATTTCAATTTAATTATTGTTTGAGAACTTAATTTTTCAGTCTCATAACAGATGATTGATGTCATAAAAAGAAAATGATATTTTTGTTTTATGAGAATCAGTTATTTTCTTCATCATCTTTATAGTTAGTGTCTTTAGTATAAGAATACAAGACTGAAATGAAAACTCTTTATATAATGTTTGATGTATTTAGTCTTTGAATGTAATATTAGAAATAGTTCTGTTACTGGATATGAATCAGAATCCAAATGAAAAACTCTATATAAATATCGAATCTGACTTTGTTCAATTTCCAAATGTGATCTCATCAGGATTCACATCAAGATCAAGATAAATATGACAAAAATGGTGTTTCCAAATTATGCAATTTAAGATTAGCTTCATAATCAAAATCCAGAAACTTCTCATTATCAAAACATATGAGAAAATAGTATTTGATAAACTTCCAAATAAATATATCTACCTTATAGAGGAATGATTGCACCAACTTAAACCCCTTTGATAGGAAATTGATCCTACAAAACCCAAAAATCAGGAGATTAAAAGAAAATACCATTTTCTATTTATAAATCAAATTTAACATCTATATCTACTCACATTTTTTTCTCTATTTATTGAAGATTCTTCATAACATTGGTTATAGCAAGAGATGAGACTATTCCATGCAAGTGTGTACATTGTTTAAATCTTCCATATCATGAACCCTAGTTTTCTCAACTGAGTCCTGTTCACATAATCCATTTTCAATAGTACTTTCTTACCACATTTTGAATAAGCAAATGGTTTCACATTCAGAGGAATTGTTGGTGACAGTGTAATCAATCTCGATCCACCATTGATGAGTAGTAATGACAATTTCATGATAGGCATCCTCCTAAATTGCCAGCATATAAATAGTATGAGGACTCTCTGTATTTCTCTGTCCCGAGATCAAATGTAAAAATGGAGCTTTCCCTGTCTGAATCCGTTTCCACAGCTGAGATCCAGTGGAGAGCTCTTTAGGCTATTGAATTTCTCAGATTTATTCCAGGAATTTGATTTCAAACTATAAACCTTAACATCGATGTGGTCTGCATGCACTTTTGCACAATAACTTCCTGGCATTCTACAAGTACAAGATGCATGAATTTTCCTGACGCAAAAGATTAGAACATACAGTATATGTTATATAATTAGCCATAAGTTTGAAGGATATATAATGGAAACCAGATATGTTGAAATATATTCATATTGGAGAGAAAGTTAGAATTATGTTTTAGTAATAAATATTGCTTAAAAAGAAATCATAGAAACAGAGCTCAATGAAACAATGGAAGAATATGTAGTTCTTTCGATACGTACCAAATTTGCTTATATGGCCACTATGCGCTGCTCTGCTCACCGTCTTCCTTTTCCAATAGAGTATCTACATAGAAGTTCCCAAGTCTTGTTCGAAGGGAACGTAGGAGTGCGATAGTATCGTCCTCTTCTTCTGAAGACACCAACTTAGGACATCCCCAGATATGCAATCTCTGTAGTGAATTATCAATATTGAGATTTCCAAAATCCTCAAGTGATATCATCAACTCTGGGCATCCTTCAATTCTCAATTCCGTGAGAGAGTTGAAATCCAATTAAAGATGCAAAGAAAATTAGATCAAATACTCTTATAGAACATTTGGCTATAACTGTTGTGATTCATAGTTTGGCACATCAACAAAAACTTCCCCACTTTCTATATAACCAAGAGATGCCTGAATTTCCTGATGCAAAAGATTATAACAAATGTTACTGAATATGGGCATCATATAATTAGAAAAATCATTATAATAAATATTTGGTTGGAAAAAATTCATAGAAAGAGAGCTCCGCAATGGAAGAATATGTAATTATTTCTCTACGTACCAAATTTGCTTAAATGGCCACTATGCTGTGCTATCCTCAATATGGAATAACATCGTCTTCTTCTTCTTTTAAGGACACCAACTTACGACAATCCATGAAAATCAATCTCTGTAGTGAATTATTAATATTGAGGTTTCCAAATACCTCAAATGGTATCATCAAATTCGTCTGCTTAGTAACATTGTCATCATTGAAGACCATTTGGGAAAGTGTTGTTTTACCTAGATCCCCAATCCCAACAATTGGCAGGACATATAGTTCTTTAACAGAAACACTAGATCGATGTATTGACTAAAATATCAACAATCTTTCACCTGAGAGGACTCCTACATATGGATCCTACATACCTGGCATGAAAAAGATCTGAATCTGAATTATTTCATGTCTGTGTTATACACTTTGACATGAACATACTACTACATATTTTAAATCCCCTTCCTTCTCCTTTTGGTTTTTTTTCTTCACTATTTCAGCTTTTTTTCATTTTGATGCAGAAGAAAATCATCTCAACCTTCTTTGTACAATATGTATTTCATTTCAATTAAATTATTGTTTGAGAACTTGTTATTTCAGTCTCATAACAGATGATTAATGTCATATAAAGAAAATGATATTTTGTTTTATGAGAATCAGTTATTTTCTTCATTGTCGTTATAGTTGTCTACATTGTGATGATATGTTTGATGATTGCAGGTTCTTTAGTTATCCTAAGTTGGTGTCCTTAGTATAGGAATACAAGACTGAAATGAAAACTCTGTATATACTGTTTGATGTATTTAGTCTTTGAATGTAATTTCACTCTTTTGATGTAATATTGGAAAAAGTTCTGTTACTGGATATGAATCAGAATCCGAATGAAAAACTCTAAATAAATATCGAATCCAACTTAGTTCAATTTCCAAATGTGATATCATTGGGATTCACATCAAGATCAAGATAAATATGACAAGAATGGTGTTTCCAAATTATGCAAAAGATTAGCTTCATAATCAAACCAAAAAACTTCCTATTATCAAAACATATGAGCAAATAGTATTTGATAAACATAGAGCAGCAAGTAAATTTATCTACCTTATAGAGGAATGATTGTACCAACTTATTCCCCTCTGATAGGAAATTGATCCTGCAAAACCCAAAATCTGGAGATTAAAAAAAGTAATATTTTCTATTTATAAATCAAATTTAACATCTATATCTACTCACAATCAGAAAAGGTATAGAAGGAATTGTTGGTGACAGTTTAATCAATCTGGATCCACCATTGATGAGTAGTAATGACAACTTCATGATAGGAATCTGAACGGTATAAGGACCATTGTTAGTGTCCTTAGTATAAGAATACAAGACTGAATGAAAACTCTGTATATATTGTTTGATGGATTTTAGTCTTTTAATGTAATATTGGAAATACTTCTGTTTTTGGATATGAATCAGAATCCGAATGATAAACTCTAAATAAATATAAAATCCGACATAGTTCAATTTCCAAATGTGATCTCATCAGGATTCACATCACGATCAAGATAAATATGACAAAAATGGTGATTCCAAATTATACAATTGAAGATTAGCTTCATAATAAAAATCCAGAAACTTCTCATTGTCAAAACATATTTGCAAATAGTATTTGATAAACATAGAGCAGCAATTAAATTTATTTACCTAACAGAGGAATGATTGCACCAACTTAAACCCCTCTGATAGGAAATTGATCCTGCAAAACCCAAAATCTGGAGATTAAAAAAAATAATATTTTCTATTTATAAATCAAATTTAACATTTATATCTACTTACAATTGGAAAAGGTATAGAATGAATTGTTGGTGACAGTGTAATCAATCTGGATCCACCATTGATGAGTAGTAATGACACTTCATGATAGGAATCCTCCTAAATTAGTCCACGGTATTCTGACTTTTGAATTACTCTGTATTTTTCTGTCCCGAGATCAAAGTTAAAACTGAGCTTTTCCTGTCTGAATACGTTTCCACGGCTGAGATCCAGTTTAGAATTCCATAAGCTATTGAGTAAAAAACCTCTCTGACTTATTCCAGGAATTTGATTTCAATGTGGTCTGCGCGCACTTTGGCACAATAACTTCCTGATGCAAAAGATTAGAAATAAATCATCATAAGTTTGAAGGATATATATTTTGAGAGAAAGTTAGAATTATCTTTATAATAAATATTTGGTTAAAATGAAATCATTGAAAGAAAGCTGAAGAATATATATTACCAAATTTGCTTATATGGCAACTTTTCTCTGTTCTTCCTCTTCCACATCCAATAGAAAATCTACTGTGAACTTCTGACGACCAATTCTTGTTCGGAGGGAACGCAGGAGTGCCATAAAATCGTCCGCTTCTTCTGAAGACACCAACTTAGGACAGTATTTAATATTCAAACTCTGCAATGAATTATTAATATTGAGGTTTCCGAATTCCTCAAGTGATATCATCAACTTGGGACAATTACGAATTAACAATTCCTTGAGGGAGTTCATGAGGTTGGTGAGACCACTTGTTCTTTTTGTTTGTCCTTGGAGATGATTTTGTTGGTTCTGACAGCCACTAATCGTTAATGTCTCTTGCATTATCATTCCCTCATTAAACAAACGCCTTAACTTCGAGCAATTGTAAATTTTCAGATGTCGAAGAGATTGGAAAGTTGACTGTCTTCCTTGTGCTTCATTATTGTCTGTAAAGGTTGAGGATGGTATCTCATCATCATTACCAAACCTTAATGCAGATGGAAATAAAACGATTCTTTCATTCATTTCTTCAATGCAGAGATGAGTGAGACCCCTAAGATTTGAGATGCTATATAACAGCTCATCCGAACATTCACCCCGAATAGCTACATCTGCGAGTGATTTGAGATGCGGTGGCAAGGCCCCTAACTTTGGGCAATGAGTTATGATTATCTTCCATAGATTAGGAAATGTTCCAGTAATAGCACTACCGCAACAACTAGGACTATGAATAGTAGGAGACACAAATTCCCTCAAATTCTTCATGTCAGAAATATCAAGCTCCTTCAAGAAAGGGAATAATACTACTTCAATTTCATTAATGTCATTGCCACTAGTATTCATGTTGTTTACTGTGAATATGTACTTCACATTTTCGAAACCATAAACTCTTAGATCTGTTAGCCCATTAAGATTCGAGATGCTATATAACAATTCATCGGAACATTGATTACCTTCAACAGTTAGATGCTTGAGTGCTTTGAGATGTGGAGGCAACCTCCCTAGTTTTGGGCAATCAGATATATTCAGCGTGCATAGATTAGGGAATGCTCCAGTACTCCAACAGCTAGAAGACACTAATTTCCTCAAATTCTTCATGCTATCAATAACAAGTTGCTCTAACAAAGGGAATAGTACTATCATTTCATTGTCATCGCAACTACTAAAAATAGTATTCACATTGTCCAAGTCGTTAAGCTTGAGGAATGTTAGAAAAGGAAATGAATTTCCCACCCATTTAGGGAGATTCACACCTTTGTAACCACTCATTTGTAATTCCTGCAGCATTGTAGTTGAAACCTCCAGAGCTTCACCAATTTTCTCATGTCTAGTACTATTTCTCTCATTATCATCGACTTCATTGTTAGATGTCCATTCCAGATTCAATTTATTGATACTCGACATTTTAGCCATACTTATCCCTCTTGCAATAGATGCATCACTAACTCTTCCAAGGCGTTTAATTTTCAATGATCCACCGATATCCAATTTTTTTAATTCATCTAGTTGACAGTCACTCTTCTTCTCACCTATCACAAACAAGCTTAGCGTCTTGAGAAGTTTCAATTGCCCCATCCCTCCAGGCATGTAGATTAATCTACTACAACCCTCCAAATAAAGATGTCTCAGGCTAATAAGGTCTTTTGTGTTTCTAGGCAATCGTTCAAGCTGACAACAAGAATTGAGTTGTAGAGTCTGCAAGTTCAAAAGATTACAAATACTATTGGGTAATGCAGTTATCCTACTATATGAAATGTCTAAGTATCTAAGATGTTTTAGACATCCCACATTACGCAAATCTTGATATTGCACATAAAACACACCATGATATTTCATATCGTTGTTTAATTCAAGGACACGTAAAGACGGAAGTTCCTTCAAAATACTCAAAATCTCCATTGCGCCTTCTCCATTATCTTTTCCATAGAGCATTATTGATTGCAACTCTCGAATATTTTTAAGAGAACAAACTGATGTTTTGGCTAACCAATGAAACATTACTGTTACATGACGAATATCACGTCCTAAACCATCACTTGAGCTATTAGCATCCAGCTTATAACATTCATCTTTCATAATAGATTGGGCAAGATCGTGGATAAGATCATGCATCGTACATCTTTTATAAAAACTAGTTTTTCCATCTTCAAAAAATGATCTCCAACACAACTCCTTCAAAATTGTATTCCCAACATCTTCCACTTCTTGGTTTTTAATTGTAGGAATTAAACCATGGGCCATCCACAATTTGATTAATCTGTCCTTTTCAATTCTAGTATCCTTGGGAAATATAGCACAAAACACAAAGCATCTTCTCAAATGATAAGGGAGGTCATAGTAACTCAACCTTAGAATAGGCAACAAATCTGATTCTTCATTTTGGAATATCTCCCATATCTCACTGTCTCTTATTTTACACCATTCATTTATATCACTCTTAAAGCCCAATTGACTTCCCAATGTCTTGGCAACTAAAGGAACACCCTTACATTTTCTAACTATTTCTTTACCAATATCAACAAAGTTTGAAGATTTTGGTGTTCCACACATAAATGCACGTTGCTCAAAAAGTAGCCAACAATCATCATTAGAGAGCAATGATAACTCAAAATGTTGAATTGTTTCCATGATTCTTGCCACATTTATTTTACGTGTCGTTGTAAGGACAAACGCACCACTTGATCCACAATCCAAGATAGATCTCAACTGATCCCATGCCTCAACATTTTCATTCCAAACATCATCCAATATAATCAAATATTTTTTCCCTTTCAACTTGTCCCTAACTTTTTTCTGCAAATCTTCTAAGCAAGCTTCTGCCTTGTCTTCTATGATGGATTTAATAACAGACTTAATATCAAATTCATCAGAAACACAAACCCAGATTTTTGTATCAAAATGGTTAGCAATCTCCTCGTCATTGAAGACCATTTGGGCAAATGTTGTTTTACCAAGACCCCCGATTCCAACAATGGGGAGAACAGATAGTTCTTTGGCAACATTAACACTAGAAGATGTATTATTGACTAGAATATCAATAATATGTTTCTTCTCCTTATCTCTCCCGTATACTTTACTAGAACTAGGAAGAGACATGGTTTCACGCCAACTACTAGTAAACTTGTCTATTTTTGAGTCATGAATAGATTCACGCAAATGTAACTTTTGGCGCTCCGAAGAAATTTGGTCTAGTTTCTTTTGAACATCCTTAATTTTTTGACCAATTTCTCGACGCATCCAAATATTGCTAAAAGGATGGGTTATTGAGTTGGTTACCTGGATCCGGGTTGAAGAGGAGGCATTAAGCCTTTTGACTTGAAGACGAAGATCTTTAAAGGTGCAATCATCCATGATGTCTCGAACCTCATACAATACATTTCCGAGTTTCCGCAACCAATCTTCCGTTTGTTTGTCCTTCTCCCGCACGGTCTTTCTCTCAGCATCCTCAAGTACAGCATTAATTGAAGATAGTGTGCTTGATAGCTTTAAAACATCTTCCTTAAAATTCCAAAACAACGAGAATTCATCCTTAATCAGAGGTGCCAAATTTGAAAGCAAACCACTTATTAGAGCTGCATTAATCATGGTGGTAATTGATTTCTCTCTCAATCTATCAATCAGATGAATAAAGGTCTCTCAAATGATATTTTGGAACTCTAACTTTTAATATATTTGTGCCAACTGGCTGCCTAGGGCCACCCTTCCCCGGGTACCCTAAACTATTTTTTTTACTAAACAATAATTTGTTTCTTGTCTAGGCATCTCAAACTTCGGGCAAGGACTATAGTACTAATAAAGAACATAAATCAAATACAAAATGGACCGCACTTTACAGTAAATAAAATAAAGGTATCTCATAGCATGCATTAAGAGAATAAAGTTACTTTAATAATGGTATGAAAGGAATCCTATTCTCACATGGACTAAAAGCTTATAACTGAGGTCCAAATTTACGCCTGACTTCTCTATTATTTTTTAGCACCTAATGTTTGATGAATATGGTTGTTTATAATATTGTTCTCATAGACAACATAAGTGTCCTTAATATGAATTTGTAGAACGAAAAGTATTTAAGATCTTTTAGTTTGATAAAAAAAACCTTACATTGATTATGTATTCAGTTTCCTCACGCCCAAAATTTTGTACGATTATGTATTTTCTTGTTGATAACATATTTAGGTGACTGATTTTTTTTCAATTAAAAAATCTATCTTATAAATATTTCTAACACAACTCATTACAAATTGTATTTTTAACATCTTCTTATACTACTTGGTTTTCATTTGTCGGAATCAAACCATGGGTCATCCACATTTGAACCAATCTTTCCTTGGAAAATATAGCATAATAAATAAAAACTTGAAGAATGAAGTGAATTTTGCTGACAATGAGGAGGTGTTGCCGATGACATCTTTCGAAAAAAATGATGCTAGAAAAGTACAAGGAAGACAATGTGCGGGTTTTTTTGATTAAAGTTGTTCCAATCACATTTGTGGAAATCTTGAGTGGTTCTCAAGTTGGACACCAACTTTGAGCATTATGTTAAGTTGGAAACAATATGAGACTTGCAATTAAGGACAAATAAAAGGAATAATTTATAGTGAAGAAAATTTGTAACATCGGAATAATCATATATCACTCTAAGAAAATGAATAATTGTAAAATCGGTATGAAGGTGATACTTCAAATATTTAAAAATACCTTACAAGATTAATTATGATTTGCTAATAATATTTTATAACTATTTTGGGTTTAAAGTTAAAGTGTTTAAGATTCCAATTTTCTAAAGGCGAGAAATTACTTAAAACTAAAATAACCGAAACAAAAAAAGGACAAAAACAAGAAGAGCTACCAAAACTGAAAAACTAGCAAGCCCGGATATTCTTTAGAATATGAATCAATTCACCCGAACACACTCCGGTTAAGTAAAAAATTTATATTTAAGTCATATGATTTTATTCTGATAGACATAATTAGCAAACAAATCTTTAGATTTGAAGATAATTTAATGACAATCCTAACCGTCTGCAATTAAGTGAAGTGGTAGGTTTAAATGAATGGCTAAGTGTGTTGTAATGATTTGAACATGAATAAGAGAGGTTATATTCATGATCAGAACAACGAAATTAAGCCCATAAAACTAGGCGATACGAGGAACAATCTTAACTTGAATGAGAAATTAAGAAGAAAAGAATCATAAAAAAAAGTACTAATGCAAAAGTTTGCAACTTGAATCACTTTGATATGAAATTATTCCTACAAAACTCAAAATCTAAAGAATTAAAAAAAAAAATCCCTTTTATAATTTGTAAATCAAATTGAACCATCTATCTATATCTACTCAAACTAATTTTTTCTTTTTCTTAGAGATTCTTCTTGGATTTGGTTTACGTACCGCTGCTGGAACATCAAGAGAGACAATACTCTCCATGCAAGTGTATACTTCACTATAGCCATCCATACCATGAACCCTAATTTCTTCATCTGATTTCTGTTCTAAATTATACCAAACTAGCCTCTCATAATCCATCAGAAACAGTACTTTCTTACCACATTTTGAATAAGCAATAGCTTTCACAGTATGAAAGACCCGGGTAGATATTGTTTGTGAAATTGAAATAAATTTTGACCAATGTTCGTTCTTCCCACCGTATTCCTTCAACAAAAATATATCCACATTCGACGAGTGATAATGACAAGTCGCGGAAAGGCATCCTTCTAAATTATCCAAATATAAACAGAAATGAGAACCACTTAACTCAGGCTGTGGAATTACTCTATATTTCTCTGTCCCGAGATCAAAGGCAACAACTGATCTTTTACTTTTTGAATCCGATCCCATACCTGAGATCCAATGCATAGCTCCTCCAGTTATGGAATCTCCAATGCTCCTCAACTTCGGACGGTAAGGAAACTTCTTTGGACTATGCCACGAATTTGATTTCAAACTATAAATCTTAATCTTATAATCAAGGTTTTCTCTTACTTTAAAATACATAAGTTTCACCACCTTGTAATCGTTATTGGTGTTGTCGTAACCAAATCGATAAGCCCACGATCTTAAAATCTCATAAAAATATTCGCCAGCAGCAGTTGCAGAAGGCAATATTATAGACTTTTTGGTCGATGGATTCCATAAAAAGACATAGTCCATAATACCGACTATTGTCATGCAAAGCAAGCCATTACAGGAACCGCAAATCGAAATTTCATGTTTTGGATACCTCGATGTAATGTAATCTATCTCTACCGGTCGAACGTCGTCATTGAGGGAATCAAAATCCACCCGAAAGTGATTGTAATCCCTCATGAAGAGGCTAAGGTTACTCTTGGTTTGAACTGATCGGTTCAGATGCAATTTGATGAAATAGGGGCTACTTATTAGGGCAAACCAGGATTTAGATACACATCTTAAACGGAACAGATCCTTAACAGGCAATCGACAAAAAATCTCTTCTAGAATCTCATCCGGTAATTGCACCATCTTCTACAGACTAAACAATGTAAGAAGAAAACGAAATCAGAGAAGAACAATTTACTTGTATTATAACACTTCTCACCAAGTTGAAGAACGAAGGTTGGGCATTGGAAGAATTCAGGAACAAGAACAAAAAGATTAAGCGTGAATGGATAAGATAAAAAAGAAAGAGTAAATGGTGGTTAGAGATGTTTGGGCTATTTTTTTAATTTTTAACATTTTTTTTAAAGAATTGGTCTTGATATTCTTTATTATTAATTATTATTAGATATATCGATAATTAAAGAGATATTAATTAATTAATATATTTTATATATTTCGTTATATATATATATTATTTGAAGTTATATATATTCAGAATTATTTTATGAGTTTAAGAATTCATAATAATTATAAGAACCTTAACCGACTTAATTAAGTAAAGTAAAGTGAATTTTAGAATAATCATTTATTATCATTCTAATTAATTAAGGAATTAAAGAATTCGAATAATAGTTAATTATTATAATTAATTAAGAATTCAGATTTAAAAATAATAATTAATTATGATTAATTATTAATAAAATAATGATAATAAGTATTTTAATTAATTAAAGATTAAATAATATTTATCCTAAAACAACTTTTAATATATTAATTAATAAATTCATATATAATTAAAAATAAAGTTAAAATATTTTATGAAAATTAAGATTAGAAATTATGAAATTTAATATATAAACTATTATGTATGTGTATATATTCGAGAATTAAATAGAAAATATACATATTTATAGTTACATAACATATTTATAATATTTTATAAATATTGATTACATTATAATCAGGGTAAGGCCACCAATACAGTTGCATAGAGCCCCCACTTTTATAGGACCCTATTTTTTTTATATTTAATAATATTTTATTATTAATATTATTTTTTCCTCTTTTTTCTTTTTTAATATTAAATATATATTATAAAAACAACTTTTTTATCTCCTTTTTAGTCTCGTATTATAATATATTAATTATTTATATTTTATTTTATTAATTAAAATTAAAAAAAAAAAAACAATTTTTACTATTTTAGAGGCCCCAAAATTTAAATTTGCATAGGGCCCCCCAAATCTCAGGGCTTCTTAAGGCCGACCCTAATTATAATATAAGTACGTATTAAAAATTAAATATTAGAATATATTTAATGAATTAATATAAAAACAGATGAAAATATATATTTAATTTATGACTTAATTAATGTATTAATTGTTTATATGAATATATTCAAAAAATTAAGAAAAAGTCAATAAAAAAATTATATTATTAGTAATAATAATATACAATAAAATAATAAATAAAGAATATTAATAACTTATTTATCAAGAATTAAGGAAATTAATTAACCTAATAATTGATAAGTTTAAAATTTTAGCATGTAATCCTCTCATCCGTATATAATTAATTAATTATTTTTATTATTATATTTGGATGAATTATCAATATTGTTATATTACAAATTTTGATATATATATTTACATTTTTATATATATTAAGAAGTATTTGGGTTATGAGTAAAATCACAATTATTTGTTATAGGCATATAGAATTTATGCGATTTTAATACATAAAACTACATTCAGAATTTTAGTATTAATAACACATTCAAAATTTGGTACACTTTTAAAGTTTACTTAAATTTGTAATTATGCGGTTGTTAATAGGCCCAAAGAAGATTAATAATTGGTAGGTTTACAAATTTAAATAATGTACAAATTATTAAATTATAAAACATATTTGTTTTATAACATTAAGACAGTTGTGTTTGTAATTATGTCGTTATTAAATGAACAAAAGGAAGTTTAATAATTGGTCGAGTTA
This sequence comes from Impatiens glandulifera, assembly GCF_907164915.1. Lineage (NCBI taxonomy): Eukaryota > Viridiplantae > Streptophyta > Magnoliopsida > Ericales > Balsaminaceae > Impatiens > Impatiens glandulifera. The sequence continues at coordinate 170,615 of NW_025919699.1, read as the reverse complement.
CACATACTTAAAGTATGGACATAAGTTATTAATTTATTAAATCAATTAATTGAAGTAACATCTTACCAAAGTAAGCTCTCTTGTGTAGGTTAATATGTTTTATAAATTAAGAAGGTAATATGTATGTAATTTATGCCATTATACAATCAACCCAAAAGATGATAAATAATTGGTCAGAATAACATTATGCACACGTGGTAATAAATATGTAACAATTATACGGCGTGCCATGTGAATAATTGGACTATCCAAAGATAACTAATTGTTTGACACGACTTAATGTTAATATTTGATTACTACAAAAAGAGTACCGTTGGCAAGTTCATATTTAATGTCCAAAGACTAAATATTAATGTTGTGTTACGTATCTTATGATGAGACGTACCATTATTTTGAATTGTGATTATTAAATTTTTGGGAGTATGGTTGTTCATTTGTTTTGTTATCTAATTAAGTTAACATTTTTGCTTATACGGTTTTTCTTGTCGACATCTTAAATTCATTTTATATGATAAAGCTTTTAAGGCGTATCTAGAATTTGTTATTTTTAAGAATTTTATCTAAAAGAGTTAAAATTACTAAGGGTATTATTAAACTAAAGATATCATAAGAAATACACTATAATATATGTTTCATTTTGTTTCAAAATTAAATACATTAAAGTTAGAGTTTTACTAACGTATTCTCATGCATATAATTTGAATTTTTTTTATTCACACTTAAGTTAATTGATGTGAATTGCAGTTGTATAAAGGGAGACTTAGCTAGTCTCTATATGAACTCACATCATATTATGTATAAGAAAATAAAAGATTGAAACAAAAAATAACATAAATAGTGTTCATTTAGAAAATACCTTAAAATCTAATAAAGTAATGAAGTTGTAGAATTATAGTTATTGCACCTAAAAGAAAATTACTAAAGAAAGTGGTGCATAAAAAAATACATATTACAGTTTTTTTTGTTCTAAGAGTAATTAAACTTCAGTACTCAGACACATTTGATGGGAACTTAGGTGTTACTATCTAAAGTGAGTATGTTGATGAATGGTTGAGTTAGTTGTTAAAAGTCAATTGATGGTGAAAGAAACATCGACATGAACAATGACAATTCAAATTAAAGATAAAGAACTAAGGAACAATTTCAGAAACTTTGTATTTAGAAACAAACATTTAAGACATATCTCCGTATAATAAATTTATTTGGAGAGAATAATTAAAGAACTACAAATTAATAAATTATTTTGTGGTTGTCTAGTTAAGGTTAGGCCTTATAGATTAAAGAAAATAAATTGGACTAAAGAGTTATTAATGTTAATTGTTGAATATTTTAAAAGGTCTAGAGACAAATTTAGTCTCATAAGTATTTCAAAATTAACCTTGAAAAATAAATAAATACAAAAGACTCTTTAAACAAGAGTCTAATGTATGTTCAATATTATATGAATCAAGAAATTAAGTATATTTATGATGTTGGACAAATATTTGAAGGATTCTAGTTTTGATCATTAAGAAAGCAACCAAACAAGTAATGTGACATTTTAAGAACAAAACATTACATAATCATATAGTGAAATCGAATCAGATATCATTTGGTATTTTGATTCGAATTTTGTTGGATACCAAAATAATCGGAAATTCGTATCACATAATTTTAGTTTAATTATTAATTTAAAGAATTAATTTTTGTAAGAGTGTTAAGTAGACACTCGAATTATTTTAACATGATGACATGATTTATTATGTGTTTTGTGACATCCAGTTAAAGAATATGACTACAAAGTTTTGTCACGGGGTTGCAAATTATGAATGATATAGAAAGATCACTAAAGATATTACAGGATAATAATATACAGTATTTTACTTTAAGAGTAATATGAGTTCGGCTAAGTCGAACTATTTGGAAAATAAAAAATTCAGAATGTTTAGTTATCTGTTGAGGATATTTGGACAAACTCTAAAATTACGGATCAGTTTTCTAAATATTTGTTATCCGAGGTATTTCATGAACATATTGTTCATATGGATATTGCATACTTCGATGATATACAGTTTTAGTGGCAGTTTGTATTGGATGCTTGTATAGATATAATTTGGAATTTATATATGTACACATTAAAAAGAATCAATTTTTAAATAAATTAAATATTCATTTTTAAAGAAATCAATAATATAAAGTTATTTAGATTGGTCTCTATAAAGAATAAAGGAGGACCATATTGTAATTAGAATGTTAAAGATCACACTACATGTTAATCCAAACTACACACCCATGTTTAATCTATATCATTTGATTGTATTGACACATGTGACTATTGAAGTTTTAAAATCACTTTTGAATGGTTTCTTCATTTATTTATTGTAAAATAATTGGAGTAGTTAGAATTTGTTTTTGATTGTATTATTTTCGTTTGTAATTTCTATTGTTTGTTTTTTAGAATGTTACTAATTAGTTTTTTTTTATGATGTTTTGATTGTAATTCTTTAATCGATCATAGCTAGAGTTTGTCTAATTTTGATTCTTGACCCTCCCACGTTTGGGGGATGGAAGAGGCACGTTATTTTGGAGTGACCCTTGGTTTGAAAATCAGTCACTAATTCTCAAGGAGGAATTCCGAGGGGTACGTATAAGGAGAGACTTCTTGGCGGTCACGGTTAGAGACGTAAGAAACGGACAATGGAGTTTGCTCCTAAGGCGAATAACGGAAGGGCAGCGGATTCTTGAACACATTAACAACATTCAATTTCATGACAGAGCCGACATATATTCGTGGGAGGATGAGAAGACGGGAAGCTAATTTCCATGAAGGTGTGGAATACTATTCAGGATAGGGAGCAGGTTTTTTGATATGGGCTCATTTGGTTTGGTCGTCTAAGGTGATTCCGAGACATCAATTCATTCTTTAGCTTACATTTCGGAAAAGATTAAACACTAGGGACCGAATAAGGAAGTATATGGAGATTCCGGATGTGAGTTGCCTATTGTGTGAGGAGTGAGGAGTGAGGAGACGATTGATCACTTATTTGGTTGCTGCCCATTTGCTCCGAAACTATGGAAAAAAATTCCTAAGAATATGGAATTCGCTAGCTTTCCAAGGGAATGTGGGGATGTAAAGGAAGTCTCTTTACTCTAGGAAAACGGTAAAATATTCCACTTAATTATGTTCAAGTGCGGCTTCAGTTCAATTGTCTATCATATTTTGTGGGAACAGAATGCAACAACATTTTCAAGAATCCGTAAAAGCATTGATGAGACCTGGGAAGATATTGTGTTTGATTGTATCTCAATTATGCAAACGTGGAGACGTGTTCCTGCAAGTGAGCAAAATTGGAGTTTATGTCAAAGTTGGAAGATCTCTTAGAACAAAGTCACCCAAATGGAGAACTTAAAGGCGAAATAGAACTTTAAAAGTGTGTGTTTGTAATAATTCATTGCTCGTAGACTTTTAATACGTTTTCCTTAAAAATCATGTCTAAGGCTGTCTAGTATGACAGAATTTGAGATTTTTTAATGAGATGATTCTAAATTGTTTTTCCCCCAAAAATATATTAAAATCTCAATAATTCAATAAATTTGTTAAGTCTGTGTCCTTATAAAAAAATATCATATTATGTCACTCTTCGTCAAAACTAGGTCATAATAATTCTTGACTCTTTTTTTGGGTGGAAAAACGACTTAACGTTATTTCATTAAAAATTCCCAAAAATAGAAAAAACCCACGAGTTTAAGAGATCATTCTAGACAGGCCTAGAATGATTTTGAAATCGTAACATTCTAAGTAAAAGCTAAAAAGCTAAAAACGTAAATGAATTATCTGATTACAATACTTTCAATTCTAGTGAGTTTAAAAAACGGTAAATTCCAGTTCCTACAGATTTTCCAGTTCTGCTCCGTGCTTGGAATTCTTGTCCACGTTCCCGCGAGGGCGCTGCAATCCGATACAATATCTTTCCATAACTCTTCAACGCTACTACGGGTTCAGTCATATACCCTTGCATTTCGTTCTTCCCAAATGTTATACACCACTGCTCTAAAGCCGCACTTGAACACGCTTGTTGCAAATCTATTTCCCTTGGCTTTGAGCTGCATCTTTGATTTCATTACATTCGCTCGGGAAACTGATCAGCTCCAGGTTTATAGAATTTGTCCCAAAGCTCTGAAGCAATACAACAGCTCCCGAATAGGTGATCTATGGTTTCTTCATTTCCTCTACATAGAAGACAGTTCGTGTCCAGGAGGCTCATATACTTGCTGATACGATCACGAGTGTTGAGTCTTTTCTAGAAGGCGAGCCATAGGATGAACTGGTGTCTAGGGATAATCTTCGTTGACCATACAAGAGGAGCCCATTCTACTTTCTGTGCTTTTTCCTGGGTTACCTCCCATATTTTCTTCGATACCAGCTTCCCATTGTCCTCAGCTTTCCATTCATGAATATCCGGTTTATCGTGTAGTTGTATGTTACTTATATGATCAAGTATCCTATGTCTTTCTAGATTTCTTCTCAAGAGTGAGTCCCAATTTTCGTCTTTAATGTCTATGATTTTCGCTTCTGTGCAGTCCCTTCTGATGCGGGTATTTTGAAACTCCTCCTTGTGGATGATAGGTTGGTTTTCGAACTAGGGGTCATGCCAGAATAGAGTACATTTCCCGTACCCTAGCCGGATGTCATAAAGATCTGCAATATCGCTTCTTAGTTTAAGAATCTTTTTTAGAGACCAGCTCATACCTTCATGAATTTTGCAGGTCCAGATGCTGGTTTCGTATTTCATAAACCTCGTATGCACCCATTTGATCCATAATGACTCATAATTGCGCTCTAAAGCCCACAGATGCTTGAAGGTGAGAGCCTTGTTCCACTAGATATAGTTCTTCAAGCCGATGCCTTCCTCGTCCTTCGGTTTGCAAAGAGCGGTCCATTTGACTTTTTTTCCTCCTCTTCTGCTACTGCCCCAGATAAAGTTCTTTATCAGTGTATCGAACCCTTCATTACCTTCTTCGGAATGACCATTTTCTGCGCCCAAGCCAACTATGCCCATGACCACTGTTTTGATAAGTTCGATCCTCCATGTATAAGAAAGTTTTTTCGCTGCCCAGCCAGATATCGTATTTTTTACCTTTTCAATCAGCGGCTTGTAGTGTGAGATCTCGATCTACATCACGGTTAACGGAATTTCTAAGTACCTTACGGGAAAACTTCCTTCCTTGATGCCCATGATGTTGAAGATGTCCTGCTTCGTTTCGTCATTTATGCCTCCATAAAATGTCGCACTTTTGTTTTCATTAATAGTTAAACCTGTAACCTCAGAAAAGAACTTTAGTGCAGCCTTAATAGTTTTAATGAAATCAATGTCTGCGTGTGCTAGAATGAACAAATCGACAGCAAAGCATAAATGGGTTACCTCCTCTACCTCACGGAATGGGTGAAAGATGTATGGGCGATTCTTTCGGAACATCGCGAAGATGCTCTCAAAACATAATTCTTGACTTATTACAAGTAAGAAAATCATGAAAAATATAATGTTAATACTTGTTAATCTAATAGTCTTTTTTTTAACTATTTAAGTTGTACAAGTAATTTGTGAGAATTAATCAAACTAAATTAGAGAGTATTTGTGCATGAGTAACAAAAAAAAAAAATAATCATTGCTCTAAATAGTTGATTTACTTCCACAAATTGCATTAAAGAAATAAATAATAAATTAAATTAAATTAAAAGAAATTAGAAAAATAGAATCATGTCACTTTTCTACAATAATATTTGTTTGGTGGTCCAAAAATATTTTGATTAATGCATAATGGACCACTGGTCTTATTGTATTAAAAATAGTTGAATAATGTCTTGACTATTAGATCAATACAAATGACTATAGAAATCTTGAGAATAGAAAATTGCATCTTCACTTGTAGTCCAATAAACTTCTAAACTTCGAATTAGACAAATTTGATTTACAACTTCTTTTAAATTGTACTGAAAATGAAAATAATTTGAATTACGATCACCCATACATCATTTCATGAGTTCCATTTGATTTTTTTAACACTCTTTAAAATATTAAGAAAATCTTCCTTTGCTCCAGTTAGTAAAAACATATAGATAATGTAAAAGAAAAGAATTTACCTTGAATATTCTGGTTTAAAGACTAAATGGAGATTTGAAAACACTTTTCATGTTTTCTATATAATATCAAATTTGAAAACAGAATATAAATTTAACATTGGAATCATGAAACATAAAATGTTTTCAAACTAATGACAATGTGAAGCCACAAGATATAATAATCTAAGATAAGTTATAAATCATTAAATCGTCTTTGTCACTGCCATTCAAAACTTATTGCAATTGAAAATTCCATTATTTTCGGTATGCAATAGTAATACACCATGAAACAAAAAGCAAGCATTTTTCAGATTCATCAATTCAAATTCAATTTCTCTGTAACACTCCCCCCTTTACCGTCACAAAAAAAAAAAACACAAAACTTGAATTTTGACTCAAATCTTCCTCAAATCTTGATTCATGTTGTCTAACCCGCAAATAGATCTCAAGTATCAATCATATTCTAAAATAGTATACAGAGAAAAATGTACATATTTGATAATTATTCTAGATAACTTGTAGGAATTATAGCACCAACTTGAACCTCTTTGATAAAAAAAAATTGTTCCTGCAAAAAACAAAATCTGGAGATTTAAGAGAAATTCATCTTCAGCTTCTAAATCAAATTTAACATATATGTATCTAATTTACTCACATATTATTTTCCTCTTTTTCATGAAGATTCTTTTAGCATTAGCATTGGTTACAAATGCAGCAACATCAACGGAGACAGACTTTCCACGCAGGTGAGAACTTGAATGAATAGATTCATACCATGAACCCTAATTTCTTCAACTGACTCCTGCTCTAAATTATACAGAACAAGCCTGAAAATGTAGCATAAAAAATTAAAATTAGTTTTCTTGCAAATCTTTATACAAATATTTATGAATTGAGATTTTTCTCATTCTCGCTATTTTTTTTATTATTTAATATAATTATTTTCTTGGTTATTAGATATGACTATACAATCAACTCATTATCATTAATTGGTTGTTTTACTAGCTATTTTCAATTATTCCCAGCATACATACATTTTACTTAATATTACATTTTTTGCTTACTTTTATTGAGTTGAGAATTGTATTAATGCTTCTTTATTTCTCATTCATGATTGTTCTTTGTATAGTTTTATATATATACTTAATTTAGTTGTTCTGATCAGCTTACCAAAATAGCCATCATGATTATATTTGGAATCACCAGTAATATATAGGTTCGAAGGTGATTTGTAGTTGAACTTCTTAAGAACAACTTTTGTGTTCAAACAAAGTGATTTTGAAGCTCAAATGAGATTTTTTGGATAAAAATGATAAAAATGGGTTTGGATAGTGTTATAGAAAAATTCTCTTCAAACAAGACAAGAAAATATAAAAAAATTTCAAAACTATTTTGAATAAGAATTGCAATGATTTCATAGGCCTTACTATCTAGTCTCCTTTGCATGATATTAAACTTATTCAAAGCAAATCCTTTTAAGCTAAGCTAAATATTAGTTAAATGATAGCCAAGGTATCAAAGAAGAGGAATTTTGTTCATCATGATATACCTTAAATAGACCAAATGTTCCAAAAATGATTGAAATTTGAAATCAAATTTTGAAGATGGCTTGAGAAATGCATGCTAGGTTTTTGACTTTGAATGCATGATTTTTTAAAATTTATGCTTGTGAATGAATGAATTGAAAAAGACTTTGGTTGATGGATTAGATTATTTGTCCAGAAAATGAAATTGATTTAATATAAAAAAAATAATGCAAGGAATTTTAGTGACGAAAATATTAACGACGGTGGAGGTTTATGAGTCAAATTGTACCAACGCTAAAATAGCAACTAATGCGCAAAGCGTCTCTTTATGCGCCACTAAATGACACTGTTATTTTTATAAATAGATAAATCAAAATAAAGATTTTCTTCTCTGTAGTGAATTATAATTCTCAATATACAATCTCTATAGTGAATTATAATTCATGGGCTTAATTATTTATTTCATCATATCACTTTTCATATCAAGTAAATATGAGTTGAGTAAAATAATTGATAAGCCCGATTTCATTCATTTCAACCGTGGTTCATTTTAGATCAGAACATAATTGACAAACATTGCCAAATTTTATAGGAAATTTTACATATTATAGTCCAAATATCACCCAAATAAAGAGCATCACAATAAATAAAATTGAAATCCAAAAGCTGCAGGATATCGAATGAAAAGATCAAATCCGTTTATAGAACATTTGGCTTGAAAGGTGTGATTGATTAATTTTGCGCTTTCACGGTTTGAGATTTGGCGGTCGTTGAATCAGAATGTGAGGTCTGCAGCAAGTTTTCTGGTATAGACAATAACTTTATAAATAACTTCCTCACTTTCTAGAACAAGATGCCTGAATTTTTCTGATGCAAAAGATTATAACACATATGTTACCGAATGAATATGTTGAAAGATATATAATGCAAACCAGATTTGTTGAAAGAAAAAATGATATATCTCATCATCATCATCAAATATTAATATTAATGTAGCTGGAAATAAAACACTTCATCCATACGACCTAAATTGATATGGGTGAGACCACTAAGATTCGAGATGCTACATAACAATTTATCCAAACATTCACCTTCGACACTTAGATCCTTGAGTGCTTTGAGACGTTACCAAATGAGTATGTTGAAAGAAATAATGAGACCTAGATTGAGGTGGGTGAGACCACTAAGATTTGAGATTCTATATATATAACTGTTCATTCGAACATTCACTTTCAACACTTAGATCTTTGAGTGCTTGGGGTGATTATTCGAATGAATTATTATTCATCATTAAGACTTTGGATTTGAAAATGTGAAGTAGTGTTATTCCCTTTGCTAGTAGTAGCGATGACAATGAAATTATCTTGCTATTTATAGCTGTTGGAGTACTTGTATGATGGAATAGTAACAAAGGTAAATGATAGAGCAACTTGTTATTTATATATATATTTAGAAAGTTTTGGATAAGTTTCAATTTAAGGTACTTGAAAATAGTTTTGTAAACACAACTCTTTAACACTTAAGTTATTTTGGTGGATTAATATAAATATCTATATTGTGTTTTAATAACTACTAACTTTATATTCCAATTCTATTGGAGAAATTAAAATATCTTCACATAAATATATTTTTTTAATTTAAGTTAGAGAAAATGTAAAAAGTGAATTGAGAAATGAAATGAATCATCAATGGTCAGTGCCGGAAAATGTGGTGGATGATGTTGACGTGGGTCAATATCCAATGATGCAGTTTTGTATGAGACAACGCTCAAGACATTAATGACGAGGATCCAAACAAGATGCAAATAGGACAAACTACTTAGAATTGAATAAATCAAGTATATACATGAAAAAGACAAATTTTATTGTAACAACACTTGAGGATGACGATGATCCAAAGATGATGCGATATTATACGACAAACTTCTTAAAATTCAATAAATAAAGTACGTAATTGAAGAAGATAAATTGTATATATAATTTCCTCTATCCACTAAAGTATACCTAGCTAGCCTACATCATTATTGATTGTTCAAGATTCACATCAATGAACCAAAATGAAAGATACCTTAAAATTTTATAGTTTAAAAATTTCACATGAATGGACCTCAATAGTCGTCTATAGTTTATAGTTTAATGGTTATCAATCATAAATCAATAAACTCATTTACATCCTTCACAAAACAAAATAAGCACTGCAACAAAATATAGTTTCAGCGACGCTTATATGCTGACACATATTAAACGTGGGTAAAGGTTAAGAGAAAAAGAGTTTTGCCCACCTTTAAATTATATGCAACAACCTTTGTTATTATTGTTATTTTGAAATATACTTGTTGTCAACCTTATAATTTAGTCACTTAAAATTTTAATATTTTTAACTTTAAAAATATTTTATTTCATTATTTTAATATATATAAACTAAAAATAAATGAAGTATTATATTATATTATATTATATTATATTATATTATATTATATTATATTATATTATATTAATATTTTAGAATTTTTTATGAAACTAAATATATAGATATTTAAATTTAACCTAATTCTATTATTATATTTTGTTTCTCCCTCTTCTGAAATGTTTCGCGGAGGCTCTTGACGGAAGAAGATGAATATCGTGAGAAGCGACGAAATCCAACCCCGATAACAAGAAAAGGATCTTCTAAAATAGCTGACTCCTAATTTGAAAGTGGGCGGCAAAGGACAAACCGAAGTCGACTCCCAATTTGAGATCGAGTCGTCTTCATTGTCGTTGGTTAGAGATCGAGTCGTATGCTACTAGTCCTCTTCTCCGCTACTAGTTGGATGATGTAAAGAATATGTAGAAAGTCAATTGAGAAATGAAATCAATTATCAATGGTCGCGTCGCCAAATGTGGTGGATGATGTTGATGTGGGCCAATATCCAATGATGTGGTTTTGTATGAGAAAACGCTCAAGACATTAATGATGAGGATCCAAACAAGATGTTGAATACGACAAACTTTTTAGAGTTGAATAAATTAAGTATATACAAGAAAAAGACAAATTATATCGTTATAACATTGAGGATGACGATAATCTAAAGATGATGCAATATTATCCGACAAACTCCTTAGAATTCAATAAATTGAGTATATAATTGAAGAAGACATATTGTATATCATTTCCTCTATCCACTAAAGTATACCTAACTAGCCCACTTCATTATTGATTGTTCAATATTCACATCAAGAAACCAAAATTAATGATACTTTGGAATTTTTAATCACATTCTTTACTATAAATAATTCCAAAGAAGATTAAATCTATATATAGATAACTTTAGTACAAGTTAGAATAAAAGTAAAATAATAAAAAGTAATAGAATTAGTCATTTTTTACTTGCATATGAAAAAAACTTTACTTTTATTAAAATAGGAGAGACTTGAAAATAAAAGGTGGAAATTTGAGGATAATCTAAAGGAAGAGACTTAACCTTCAATATTCCAATTTAAAGACCAAATGAAGAAATTTGAAAACACTATTTTTAGTATGCAAAAATGATCCATTACCAAATCCATTCATCATTTGATCCATTTCTTCTTCCATTCAATTCAATTCTCTACGTCACTCCACTCCACTCCTCATTTTTTATTTTCATTTTGAAAATGATCCATGAAAATTAAAGTGACGTTAATGCAACGACAAATGTGTTACATGAAGAAAAATGCAGAGAATAATAAAAAACAAAACGAGAAAAATAAAAATGCAAAATCACCGAGCAAGAAGATCTTCCAAAAGAACAATGAGATCACTCGTTGAGTCCACGTTCTTACCAGATTTCACCTCAGCCATTGTCATGATAATAACATTTTGAATGGACCTCAATGTTCGTCTATAGTTTTCAAAGTTCTTCAGTTCCGCTCAAGCCAAATAATCCCCCACAAAATAACTGGAATAAAAGCCTACCGTTTTAGACCAGCTAATTTGACTGCCTCCACTCAAATTTTCCAACAACCATTAGTTGAACCCTAGTCAAATTCAAAGAAGGCTCCAAACCCCCAACTACGGACTCACAATGCAAGAGGAGGTGCAAAACTGTCTCCACCGCCTTAAGACATCAACATTGACTTGCCATAATAAACCCTTACACTTAATTTTGTCATCTGTTAAAATACCTCCATGAATAGAACTCCAACCAAAAAACGAAATATTAGTAGGCACCTTAGAGTTCCATAACAAGTTCAAACAAAAACTCCATGGACAACTTTATATTGAGAGAAATCAGAAACATCACAAGCTTGATTTACTACGAGTGTATCAACTTCGGAATCCAAATTCTCATCCAGAAATAGAAAATGTTTTCAAATAGGCATAGCCAAACTAATGCCAAAATTGGCTCTTGATTCTAGTGGGATAGAAAATATAAAAATAAACATCATTTTCATTTAGTTTAGACACCCCTAACTTCAGCAGCAAGAAACAACTAATAATACTTCAGATACAGAAAAAAACAATTGAGATTGCAATGTGAATCCATAAGATATATTAATCTCTAAACTAAGATAAATTATAGATCTTGAAATGGATTTTTTCACTGCCATTCAAAATTGATTCAAATTCAAAATTCCATTATTTTCATTATGCAATAGCAATACACCATGAATCCAAAAGCCTCTAACATTTGATCTGTCTCTTCATCAACTTTCTGCAGCAGTCCACCACCTCCACCCCTTTTCTGTGACAGAAAAAACACAAATCTTGAATTCAGACTCAACCCCTCTTCATATCTTGCTTCATGCTGTCTGATCCAACCCGCAAAAAGTTCTCAATATCAATCATTTTCTAGAATTGCCAGCGAAATCTAGATACCTTATGGGAATTATAGCACCAACTTGAACCTCTTTTATAAGTAATTGTTCCTGCAAAACCTAAAATCTGGACATTAAAGAGAAAACATTTTTGTATTTTTAAATCAAATTTATCTAGTTTACTCACATATTCACTTTCTCTTCTTCTTGATGATTCTTAGTAATAGGAACACGACTGAGACGAGACTTTCAAGGTAAATGTGTACTTCAGTTAAATCATTCATACCATGAACCCTAATTTTCTCAAATGACTGTTGTTCTAAATTATACCAAATCTCACTGAAAATCAATGTTCAATAGTACTTTCTGGCTACATTTTGAATAAGAAATAGGTTTCACATTTCACATAGATACAAAATGATTTGTCCGTTAATATTGTAATCAATTTCGACCCATATTCATTTTCACCACCATATTCCTTCAGCAAAAATACATCCACAAAGAGTCGTCGTAATGACAACTTATCGAAAGGCATCCACCTAAATTATTCAAATATAAACATAAATGAGGACCAAGTACTCTATCTGTGGAATTACTGTGTATGTCTTAATAAATTATCCAAATATAAAACCAAAAAAATGTCAGGTACAAAATATTAATTGCGACAAAATATTAATTGAATAATTAGAAATTTAACATTCTTTAAATTATAATTTCAATAATTTAATAAATGTGTTAAATTTGTGTGCTTGTAAAAAAAACATGTCATATTATGGCACTCCTATGTTCCTTCAATCAAAACTAGATCATAATAATTATCAACTTGTTACAATCTAAAAAATATGGATAATAATAATGTTAATGTTCATTAAATTAATAGTCCACTAAGAATATCTTGATATATGCATATTGTGATCACTGGTTTTATTTTATTAAGAATAGTTGAATAATGTATTGACATCAATACAAAATACTACAAATATTGAAATGAATAGAAAATTGCATCTTCACTTGTAATCCAATAAACTTCTAAATTTCAAATTATGCACATTTGATTGACAAGTCGCTTATTAAATTGTACTAGTATGAAAAAACTTTGCATTACGGTCACCCCAAATATACATAATTTTACTCTATTAAAAATATATATAGCTAATGTAAAAGAAAAACATTTACTTTCAATATTATGATTTAAAGACAGACTAAATGGAAATCTGAAAACAATTTTCATGTTTTCTATATAAGATCAAATTTGAAAAAAGAACATAATTTCTCATCCAAAACCAAAAAATGTTTTCAAACTAATGGCGAAATGCCTCTTTGATTATATTCCTTTTTAGCAAATAGAAAAGTAAAAAAAAAACTCACCATCTGGTTTAGTGCCTTTTAAGGAGACAATCAGTTAAGAAATCCCTAATTTATGGCTACAACAGCTAATAATATTTCAGAAATGGAGAAAGATTTGAGATTGCAATGTCAAAATGAAAATGTACCATAAAATATAATAGTTTCCAATCTAAGATGAGTTATAGATCTTGAAATGGTCTTTCTCACTGTCATTCAAAACTTATTCTAATTCAAAATTCCCATTATTTTTAGTATGCAATTGCAATGCACCATTGAATCCAAAACATCATTAAGCAGTCATTTACTTTAGCTTCTACCATTATGATCTGAAACTCTTCATCAATTCTCTGCATCACTCCACCACCTCCCCGTCTTTTCTGTCACAAAAAAAACACAAATCTTGAATTCAGACTCAAACCCTATTCTAATCTTGGTGCATGTTGTCTAACCCTGAAAATGATCTCAGTATCAATCATATTCTAAAATCGCGAGTGAATATACATATTAAAGGGAATTAAGTGACTTGTATAGTACGCAAATTTGGAGATCCACGCAATAAATATGATATAAAAGGCGTTTCCAAATAACACATTATCAAATTAGCAAATAGTATACATAGAAAAGTGCACATATTTGATATTTAATCTAGATACCTTGTAGGAATTAGAGCACCAACTTGAACCCCTTTGATAAAAAATTGTTCCTGCAAAAACAAAAATCTAGACAATTTAGAGAAACCCATCTCCAACTTCTAAATCAAACTTAACATATATGTATCTAGTCTACTCACATGTTATTTTCCTCTTTTTTATGAAGATTCTTCTTAGCATTGGAATTGGTTACAGCTGCTGCAACATCGACGGAGACGAGACTTTCCACGCAAGTGAGAACATCAAGGAATTTATTCATACCATCAACCCAAATTTCCTCAAATGAATCATGCTCTAAATTATACCAAACAAGTATCTTAAAATTAAGGTCTAAGAGTACTTTCTTACCACTTTTTGAATAGGCAATAGGTTTCACAGCGTAAACGGAAGCAAATTGAATTGTTGGTGATATTGTAACAAATTTTGACCAATATTCACTTTTCCCGCCATATTCCTTCAACAAAAATACATCTACACTCGTTGATTGGTATTGATAACTTAACGAAAGACATCCTTCTAAATTATCCAAATATAAACCAGAATCAATACCACAAAACTCTGGTGGTGGAATTACTCTATATTTCTCAGTCCTAATATCAAAGGCAACAATTGAGCTTTCTTTTTTTGAATCCAACATCACATCTGAGATCCAGTGCACAGCTCCCCCGGCTATTGAATTTCCAGTTCTGTTAAAGTCCGGACAGTGAAGACAATTCTCTGACTTATGCCAGGAATTTGATTTTAAACTATAAACCTTAACCTCAAAATCTTGAAAATCGCTCCCATAAAGTACCACAAGTCTCACCACCTTGTAATCGCCATTTATGTTATCGTAACCAAGTTGATAAACTCGCTCTCGTCGAGTATTTCCAAAGACTTTCTTCTCACTGGCAATTTCAGTTGGTGTGTAAGGCAATTTTATAGACTTCCTAGTTGAAGGATTCCATAAAATGACATCTCCAATGGGATTCGACATGCAGAGCAAGCCATCACAGGAGCCCCAAAGGGTCTCGTAATTCTTATAACACCTCAACGGATGGTTATCAACATCTACAGGTTGAATAACGTCGTTGTCTAAGGAATCAAAGTCCACCCTATAGGTATCGCCGTCCCACAGGAGGAGGTCGAGGTTGCTCTTGGTTTGGACTGATCGGTTCAGATGCAATTTAACGAAATAGGAAGTACTGATTAGGGCAAGCCAAGGTTTAGATACACACCTTGAACGGAGGATACACTTAACAGGCAATCGAGAAAGAATGTTTGCTATAATCTCATCCGGAAACGGCGACATCTTCTGCAGACTGTACAATGCAAGAAGAAAATGAAATCAGATTAGAAGAATTAACACTTCTCACCAAACAGGCTTACGAATAGGGTTTCAACTACCTTGGCTTTCCGCAGAAGCTGGGAGTAGGGTTTTGCAGGAGAAAAGAAAATGTTTTGACTTTGAGTTTTTGATTTTGACATAATAAATAATTTATTTGAAAAAATGATTATTTGTTATAAGAATTTTTTTTTGTTGTTAAAAATTAAAATCAATTAAGTTTGATAAAAAAAATATGTAACTTGATCTAAAAATTTATCAAAAAAATATTTTTTATCCATTATTTAATTTTTAATTTATCTTTTTTTAATAAATAAAAATAATAATAATTTCACTCTTCACTTTAATTAACCCTTTTCAGAATATTATGATTGTGTTAGTAACCAAATATTAATTTAAAAATATTTAATTTTAATTTGGTCAAATTTATTTTTAATTTTGTTTTTATTAAAACTTTTTTCAGATAACATATTTTATTATTTTAAAATATTTAAAATATAAAATATACAATATTTTACTTCACACAAATTTGTACTTAAATATTAATATGAAAACTCCTTAGAGTTGATTAAATTAAATATATACATGAAAAAGACAGATAAACAACCTTGGATGATGTCGATGATGTGATACTATTAGACAAAGAATTCAATAAATGATCCAAAGATGATGCAATACTATTAGACAAACTCCTTATAATTCAATAAATGAAGTATAGACAAATAGTATCCCTAGCTAGCTCGGTCACTTCATTATTTATTGTTCTAGATTCAAATCAAGAAAGTAAAATTAATGATACCTTAGAATTTTTAATCACATTGATACTCTTTGTCACTATACAAATCACATTAATAATAGTGTATTCTCTCTCATATTCATTCATGCTTTTCGGATATTCAGTGGCGAAATTTCAATTGACTACTATACAATAAATCAAAAACGGAATGAAATAACTTTCTTATGGAAAATCCATAAGGTACGAGAATCCTCAATACTCTGTCTTCCCGTCACTTTAATAATTGTGAGGATTCTTTAGTTTGGAGTGTTGAAAATGAAGAGGCACTCTAAACTTCGTTGTTTGTGTCATTCATTTTTGTTGTCATTTTGGTTGTTTTTTTTTATTTTCATTTTATTGGTTCATTCATTTTTTTTCAAAACTGGTTCTACCTGAATCCTGAACTCTTGTAATTTTTTACTCTTTTCGGATCTTTTTATTTAATTATATTATGTCATTATCTCATAACAATAAAAATTATATAATAAACTTTAGTAAAAATGAGAATAGAAGTAAAATAGTATAAAATATATAGATAATAAAAAAAATAATAAAGTTAGTTATTTTTTACTTGCAAATGAAAAAAACTTTACTTTTATTAATAATAGTCTAGAAAATAAAAGGTGGAAATTTGAGGATAATCTAAAGGAAGAGTTAACCTTAAATATTCCAATTTAAAACCCAAATGGAGAAAATTGAAAATACTATTTTTAGTATGCAAGGATCTTATAGATTCATTGTCAAATCCATTCAACATTTGATCCATTTCTTCATCCATTCAATCACAAAAAAAAAACACAAATCTTGAATTCAGATTCAAACCTGTCTTTATCTTAATTCAAATTGTCTAACCCAACAAAAAAATATCAGTATCAACCATATTCTAGAATTGCAAGCGAATAAACATTCAAAAAGAAAAAAAAAAGATGATTTGTTACCTACTGAAAAAACATATATTTGTTCATTAATCTATCTTGTAAGAATTATAAATCAACTTGAACCTCTTTGATAGGAAATTATTCCTGCAAAACCCAAAATCTTGAGATTAGAACAAAGACCATTTTTTATTTACAACATATATCTATCTAGTCTACTCATCGATTCATTTTCTCTTCTTCTTGAAGATTCTTCGCATTGGGCTGGAACATCGACATAGACAAACTTTCAAGGTAAATGCATAAACAAAAGTATGGTTTTGATATTCAACGAGAAAGTGTAAATCAATTATCATACGATAGGCTAAGAAAGAAGTATACAAAATTGGTAGACAAATCAACCATAGAGAGTGGACACATGGAAAATTTGGGACCAATGCAAATTTAAATTTTGAGCCCTATAAAAAAAAGAAAAAAATTATAAATATATATTTAATATTGAAAGAGAAAAATAAAGAAAAAAATAAAATTAATAATATAATATTATTAGATATTAAAAAGTGGGGTCCTATAAAAGTGGAGTCCTATATAACTACATATGTTTCCTTACCCTAAGTGGGCCCTACTATGTTGGGTGTCCAGCCAGGCCCTGCTATGTTGGGTGTCCAACCATTGGGCTTATAATATATATTATATATAATATATTATTACATATTATAATGATATATTATATATTATAATAATGTATGATATATTCTATATTATTATAGAGTAATGATAGGGGGAGCGAAAAATTTGCAGCGTGCAGCAAACTTATGTGGAAGCTAACTGACATGATGACTCAACATTTCAAATTTTATTTACCTCTATCCGGGTCATTAATAAATTTATCTCTCTTCTCTTTATTAATAATTTATTTTTTTATCCTCTTTTTCAATCCTTATTAATAATTTATTTTTATAGTTAATTTGTAAATATATATTTATATATTTTATTATTTAACTTATTCATTTATAAAAAATTTAAAATAATAATAATAGGGACAATAACAAACTAAATAAAAATATATATATTATATTTGATAAATTAAGATAATAAAAAATTAAATATAAATATTCTTAATTTTTTTAAATTAATTATTTATCTCCTCTCCCTATATATAATTTATATATTTATTTATTTTTAAAACGAATTATAATATGGAAAATAAATAAATTAAATATATAAATATATAATTTTTAAAATTATATATATATTTTTACTTAAACTCTTTAATAGTTGTTTTTCCTTTTTTTTCTCTCTTTAATTTTTTTTTATATTTTTTTTTCTTATAAATTATATTATAAACTTAATTAATTAACTCAAAATGTTATATATTCTCTTCTTATATTATTTATATTATGGGTTAACTCTTATAAAAAAATTATTTACAATTGAATATTAATATATCATAGTTTGAATTATATTTAATTTGAATATTAGTATATTTGATTTGAGTTAGTTCATCTTGACAAATCTTTAATTTTCATTATAACTCATTTTAAAAGCTAATAAATAAATTATTAACATATATATGTATATATATATTAATAGAGGAGAGAAATAATTAATTAAAAAATTAAGAATTTTTATATTTAATTTTTTATTCTTTTAAATATATATTTATCAAATATAATATATATTTGAAAATATATATTTTATTATTTTATTATTTAATTTATTACTGTCTCTATTATTATTTTAAATTTTATAAATAAATAAGTTAAATAATAAAATATATAAATACATATTTACAAATTAACTATAAAAATAAATTATTAATAAAGATTAAAGAAGAGATAAAAAATAAATGATTAATAAAAAGAAGAGAGAGAAATTATTAATGACCCGGAGAGAGGGGTAAATAAAATTTGAAATGTTGAGTCATCATGTCTAGTCAGCCTTCCATATAGATTCGCTACACATTCGCTGCAAATCTTTCGCTCCCCCTATCATTACTCATTATTATATATAGTATTCTATACCATATAATACATAGCAATGATTTCTAGTCAAGACACACAAGTTTGATGAAAACAAGAAACAAGACAGAGAGGTAAGACGAATACATGCATCAAGAAGAAAAACGTTTTTTTGTTCAGCTATTTTCTTCTCTTTCTAGATACTTTTAAAGATTTAGATAATCTTTTAGATTGTAAACATTATTTTGTAAGAACTCTGTATTACTCATTATAAATGATATTATAGTAGATGATTTAAACGGTATAAGAGTCCCGTAATTTTAATCTTGTTGAAGACTTTTCACGCTAAATATTGCATCTCTTTCTTTTGTTGTTTGTTTGATGAATAAAGATTGATAAGTTATAAATATAGCACTAAAACAAAAGGAAATATTTTCCGTATTAGATTCTTATTATCTACAAGTGATATTATAGCATGTTGTAATCCTTGTGATATTTATAATAATGAAGAGTAATACAAGTAGAATGATTATTCTTAATGGATCTAACTATAATGTGTGGAAATGCAAGATGGAAGATATTCTTTACGTAAAAAATTATTATTTACATGTGTTTGCTAATGAAAGACAAAAGACAAAACTGATGAGCAATGAACTTTGATTCATCGTCAAGTGTGTGGCTACATTATGAAATGGGTGGATGATAATGTTCTCAACCATGTTAGTGAAGATATACACGCGAAGAGTCTAAGAAGAAAGTTTAAATTATATGCTCGGAAGACTAGTAACAACAAACTGTTTCTACTTAAACTAATTATGGGCTTGAAGTACCAAGATGGAAACACCATGTCCGATCACTTGAATACATTTCAAGGGATTATTAATTAGATAGCTGGAATGAGTATCAAGTTTGATGATGAAGTGAAAAGGTTATGACTACTTGGTATATTATCGGACTCATGAGAGACGTTCAAAACGTCATTATCTAACTCAGTCGCAAATAGTATTTGTACTATGAAGGTGGTGAAGAGTAGCGTCCTCAATGAAGAGATGAGAATAAAATCCCAAGGTTCTTCTTGGCATTTTAATGTCCTACTTACTCAAAGAAATTTAGGACTAAGAGTAGAGGCCCGAATGAGAAAAGTATAAGCAAAAAGTAGATCTGATAACAATATTAATACCGAGTGTTATTGTGGCAAAAATGGGCATATCAAGAAATTTTACCGAACGTTCCTAAGAGAGAACATAAATACAAAAGATAAAGAAAGGAAAATCGATTACAATGACAAACATGAGAAAGTAAGTGTGATCACCAATGATTTCTTTAGTTTGTATGATTATGATGTTAATCTCATTTTCCAAAAGACTAGTTGGGTGAGTGCTTCAATACATGCCACATTGCGGAGGAATTTCTTCACATCCTACACTTCTAGTGATTGTGGAAGGGTTAGAATGGGTTACGATGACATTGCCAAAGTTATTGGTTTTGGAAATGGGTGCCTAAAGCTTCAAAATGACAATACATTGGCTCTGAAGAATGTGAAGCACATTGAATTTGATCTCCACTGGGAAGCTCAATGATGAAGGCTTTTGCAATACTTTTGTGACGGAAAATGGAAATTTAAAGGCTCATTGATATTGGCAAAGGGAGAAAAATGTTCATCATTGTATATGATGCAGGAAACGATTGTTAATTCTTCATTCAATACAATTGATGATGAAGAAAACATTGAGCTTTGGCAAACACACTTAGTCATATGAGCGAAAAATACTTGATGATATTGGCTAAGAAAAGTCTCCTCTATGAAGTGAAGAATGGTTCTTTGAAGAAGTGTACTAATTGTTTAATAGAGAAGCAGACAAGAATTGCCTTCAAGAATGTTTCTCACTCGCGAAAATCAAGTATACTTGATTTAGTATATTCTGATGTGTGGTCATATGAAAACAAAGACACTTGGTGATGCCTTATATTTCGTGACTTTTATTGATGATCATTCAAAGAAAGAGAGAAAAGAAAAATTAAATATAAATGAATACTTTCATGGTAAACTTCTGACCCTCTTTTTTCATATTAATTATAAATTAACTAGAGCATATTTTTGTTTTTTTTGGATAGAATAATATGGTTTATTATAGTCGTGAAAAATATGAGCACAAAATATAAAGATAGATACTCTCAGTTGTTTGGGTTAGGAAAATTTCAACTTTAGATCATACATAAATATCCTTGTAATTGTTTTTGGACAATATCTCTTTTGATTTAATTTATATATTCAATTTTTTTAAACCACACAAATAAATTAATTTGAGAAGATTCACTTGATACAATTTTCGTGTGGAAATGAAGCTAAAGGGACCACCTAGGAAAACGAGTCAAGTCCGAGTTGTGTTATACTCCAATTCGAGCTCAAAAAATATTAAAATAAAGTAATTGGGGATGGCCATCCAAATTTTAGTAATGGCCCTTGCAACATGATATAAATGGCCGAAGATAGGAGACATGACCCACACCAAGGCCGATTCTGAGAATTTGGGACCCAATGTAATTTTGATTTTTGGGCTCTTAAAATAGTAAAAATACAATAAAAAAAATTAATAATGTAAAATGAGATATAAATGGTTAATATATTATAATACGGAAATAAGAGATGAAAATGAGATAAAAAAGTTATATATATTGTATAATATATATTTAATATTAAAGGAGAATAAAAAAGAAAATTAATAATATAATACTATTAAATATTAAAAAATAAGGTCCCTATAATGGTGGAGGGCCTATACAATTCTTTACCAGAGTCGGCCCTGCCCACACCAAGCTCTTATTCATATCATTGTTATCCCTTTTATTGAATTATTCTCGGATTTCAAATGTTTTATACACTGCCATTTCTTATTATGAGAGTCCTCTTGTTCACATTGTGATTGCAATGAATTGAAGAAAACTCATAAATAAGTATTTTATTACATTATTACAAAAAAAAAAAAAATCTGCACAAAAAAAGTTAGAGTCAAATAGAAATCAAAGATGATGAAGAGAAACTCATAGTTAGGTGTTAAAGCGTAACAATTAATATCTACACAAATTTACATTGCTAAAACCCTTAAATATTATTAACAAGTCACAACGATTTTTCATGATATTGTTATTTTAAGCTACAATTTCTTATTTCCTTAGACACTATGAAACAATTAATAAAAGAGGAAGTGAATATATGATTGCGAAAAGTTTTTATTTTTTACGAAAAATAAGTTATCTCAGACTGTTACACAAGTTTAGTGGACAAATGGTCCTAAACATAACTGTACGGTGAAAATGATGATGTCGTATTGATAGACATGGTATACCTAATTAAATTTGAAAGGGTCAACAAAGAGGTGCCTCCTTAATTCTTAATATAACAAAAAAAAAAAAAAAGGGTGTAAAATAGTATTAAAATCTTTTCTATATATGAAGATAATTATAATATGTCCAATAGAATATAAATTTAGTAGTTATTAATTAACACAATAAAAATAGTTATTAAATAGAATTAGACATCTTACATGTCAGTACTACCTTAAACAATCTTAGTTTCGTCCCTAAAGAGTTTAAGCAGTAAATAGTTGATATTTGTTTTGAAATAAAATTATAAGGCATTAATATTAACTTGTAACTTAGTTCACTTAATTAAGATCTGTCAATCATTACTTCTTAAATTTCAAAAAAAAAATGTGTTATGGGTCATGCAGATTGCAGGCTATGAGGGTCCACACGGAAAGTGTGGTCCATTTTGTATGTGATAAGTCTTAGTAGGCACCACACAGAAAGTGTAGTCAAATTTGTATGTGATTTTTTTCAATTTATGTTCTTCAGTAGACACAGATATACGTGAGTACCAAAATAACATTTGTGAGAAGTTTATTTATCTGATTGATTGAGAGAGAAATCACCATGGTTGATGCAGCTCTAATCAGTGGTTTGGTTTCAAATTTGGCACCTCTGATTAATGATGAATTCTCTTTGTTTTGGAGTTTTAAGAAGGAGGTTCAAAAGCTATCGAGCACTCTATCTGCAATTAATGCCGTACTCAATGATGCTGAGCGAAAGACCGTGCGGGAGAAGGACGAACAAACGGAAGATTGGTTGCGAAAACTTAAAGATGTATTGTATGAAGTTCGGGACATCATGGATGAGTGCAGCTTTGAAGATCTTCGTCTTCAAGTCAAAAGGCGTAATGCCTCCTCTTCAACCCGGATCAAGGTAACCAACTTTATCACCCATCCTTTTAACAATACTAAGACGCGTCTCAAAATTGGTCACAAAATTAAGGATGTTCAAGAGAAGTTAGACCAAATTTCTTCCGAGCGCCAAAAGTTACATTTGCGTGAATCTATTCATGACACCAAAATAGACAAGTTTGCTAGTAATTGGCGTGAAACCATGTCTCTTCCTAGTTCTAGTAAAGTATATGGGAGAGATAAGGAGAAGAAACAGATTATTGATATTCTACTCAATAATACATCTAGTGTTAGTGTTGCTACAGAACTATCTGTTCTGCCAATTGTTGGAATTGGGGGTCTAGGTAAAACAACACTTTCCCAAATGGTCTTCAACGATGACCAGGTTTCTAAGCATTTTCATCCCAAAATCTGGGTTTGTGTTTCTGATGAATTTGATATTAAGTTGATCATCAAAGCCATCGTAGGAGCAAATAATGAAACTTCCTTGGAGATATTGCAGAAAATGATTCAAGATAAATTGAGAGGGAAAAGATATTTGATTGTATTGGATGATGTTTGGAATGAAAACGCAGATGCATGGAATCAATTGAGATCTATATTAGATTGTGGATCAAACGGTGCATTTGTCCTTACCACGACACGTAAAGGAAATGTGGCAAAAATAATGAAAAACCAAAGCATTCCACATTTTGAATTATCATCACTATCTGAAGATGATTGTTGGTTATTATTTGAAGAACGTGCATTTGAGCATGGAAAACCAAAACCTCCGAACTTCATTAATATTGGTAAAGAAATAGCTAAAAAATGTAAGGGTGTTCCCTTAGCAGCCAAGACATTGGGAAGTCAATTGGGGTTCAAGGGTGACGAAAAGGAATGGTGCAGAGTAAGAGATAGCGAGATATGGGAGATATCCCAAAATGAAGAATCTAATCTCTTTCCTATTCTAAGGTTGAGTTACTATGACCTCCCTTATTATTTGAGAAGATGTTTCGTGTTTTGTGCTATATTTCCCAAAGATACTAAAATTGAAAAGGAGACATTAATCCAATTGTGGATGGCCCATGGTTTAATTCCTAAAGTTAAAAACCAAGAAATGGAAGATGTTGGGAATACAATTTGGAAGGAGTTGTGTTGGAGATCATTTTTTCAAGATGAAAATGATAACAAAGATTGGTATGATACAGTTTATACAACTTGTAAGATCCATGATCTTATGCACGATCTTGCGCAATCTATTATGAGAGATGAATCTTATACAATAGATGCAAATAGCTCAAGTGATGAGCTAGGACAAGAAATTCATCATGTAACAATAATGGTTCATAAGTTAGACAAAACATCAATTTGTTCTCTTAAGAAAATTCGAGGGTTGCAATCAATAATGTTCAAAAGCAGTTATTGTAATGTCACAAAGGATATTTGGAGTGTCTTGAAGGAACTCTCGTCTTTACGTGTCCTTGAAGTAAGACGTCATGTGCAATATGAAGATTTGAGTCATGTGGGATGTCTAAAACATCTTAGATACCTAGACATTTCCTATAGTCAGATGACCTCATTGCCTAATAGTATTTGTGATCTCCTGAACTTACAGACTCTGAAACTCAATAACTGTTTTAAGCTTGAAAGTTTGCCTAGAAATACGATGGACCTTATTAACCTGAGACATCTCTATTTGGAGGGTTGTAATGGATTAAAATATATGCCTAGAGGGATGGGGCAATTGAAATATCTCAATAGGTTAAGCTTGTTTGTGATAGGCAATGAGGAAAGAGATTGTCAACTAGATGAAATAAAAGAATTGGATATCGGCGGATCTTTGACAATTAAGAATCTTGGAAGAGTTAGGGATGCATCTATTGCAAGAGGGATAAGTATGGCTACAAAGTCGAGTATCAATTCGTTGAAGTTGGAATGGACATCTGATGATGAAGCTGGTGATAATCAGAGCAAGAGTACTAGACATGAGAAAATAGGCGAAGCTCTAGAGATTTCAACTACAAGGCTAAAGATATTGAGAATGTATGGTTACAAAGGTGTGAATATCCCTAAATGGGTGAGAAAGCCATCTCTTTCTCTAACACGCCTTGTACTTAAGGGCTTGGACAATGTGAATAATATTGCTACTAGCCATGACATGAATGGAATTGAAGTAGTACTGTCATTCCCTTTCTTAAAGGTACTTACTATTAGTAACATGAAGAATTTGAGAGAATTGGTGTCTCCTACTATTCATAGTCCTGGAACATTCCCTAATCTATGCACACTGCAGATATCTTATTGCCCAAAGCTAGGGGCCTTGCCACCGCATCTCAAAGCCCTCAAACATGTAATTGTTTGGGGTGATTGTTCGGATGAGTTGTTATATAGCATCTCAAATCTTAGTGCTCTCACTCATCTCTCTATTCAGCATATGGAAGAAAGATGTGTTTTATTTCGGTCTGGTAAGGCATTAATGTTTGATGATGAGATACGCTCAACTTTCCAATCTCTTCAATCACTGTCTATCTGGGGCTGCAAGAAGTTAAGGCGTTTGTTGGATGAGGGAATGATAATGCAAGAGACATTAAAGATTAGTGCTTTCCAGAACCAACAAAAGCATCATCTTCTTCAAGGACAACAAACAGAAAGAACAAGAGCTGTCATCAACCTCATGAACTCTCTCAATGATTTGGATATTCATTTTTGTCCGGAGTTGATGATATCAGTTGAGGAATTTGGAAACCTCAATATTAATAATTCACTACAGAGATTGTTTATCAAGGATTGTCCTAAGTTGGTGTCCTCAAAAGAAGCGGACGATGTTATGGAACTCTTACGTTCCCTTCGAGCAAGACTTGATCCTATGATGTTCCATGTAGATATTCTATTGCATAAAGGAAGACAAAGAACAGAGCAGAGCATAGTGTCCTCATAAGCAAAATTGGTACATATTCTTCCATTGCAGAGCTCTCTTTCTTTCTATCATTTATTTTTAACCAAATATTTATTACTATCTGGTTTGCATTATATATCCTTTAAACTTATGGCTAATCATATAACATATATGTTCTAATCTTCTGCTTGTAGAAAATGGGCAAGTTATTGTCGGTACAGCCAAACCTCAAACCGCGTAAGTTTACACTTTTGATCTTTTCTTTTTGCAGCAGGTTTAATTGGATTTCAATTTTACTTTTACATATTTGATTTGATGCATATATAGTTATATCTACTTGTTGATCAGAAGGATGTAAATGGGCTGTTGTTATTGGGACTCTTGATTAATGATTGATTGAACATCTAAAATTTAAGTTTTATTTAGTTTCATATCTGTACAAATTTAGACTGTTAGATCTTAAATGATTTGGGATGTTTTTCTATGTCTGAGCATAAAATTGGATTGTGGTCATTTTTAGACGACTTTAGAAATTCAGTTATGATAAAATTTACAGAAATGTGTTAGATTTTCAGATGTTAATGGTACTGATATGATGCTCTTTTTTAAATACCCATTGTTCTAAAAATGCTACATATGATGTTATGTGCAGAGTATGTTATTTAGTGACTCCTTTATTCTGGCTTCCCCGTGGTACGAATCCAACATACCTTTCGAGACTGACTGAAACAATAATAGTAGAAACATTCACTTTAGAAATCAAAGACTATATTAAACAGTCTTGAGCAAGAAACAGAACATACATTCATTAGAAATGCTCTGAACAACATAATTATCAAAGAAAAGAAATCCTAGATTTGAAAAAAACAATTTATTCCAATCATAAGAGCCTGAAAAACAGCTACTTAAGTGGTATGTTTAAATGAATGTGTAAGTGTGTTGTAATGATTTGAACAAACTGTCACTATTGCCCTTTTTTTCTTTTTGAATTTAAGAAATTAGCACGACCATCCACACTTATGACCTCACTTTAACTTAGGGTTTAATTTTGAACCTTTTTTTATTTCTTTTTCTTAAAACATGTTTGGAAAATGTTAATGTTTTGTGAAGGTGGAGAGTTTACTTGTTAACCAAGTTCAATCAATTGTAGATCAGTCATTTTCTGATGGTAGATTGTGTTCTTATCTGATAGATAATATTTGATTTGTTTCTTCATCGCAAAAATCCACCTCCCTCCAATGTACGACACACATTTTGAATTCAGACTCAAACCCTCCAATCTTGGCTTGTGTTGTCTAACCCGCAATAAGTCTAAGTATCGAACATATAAAACACTGGTTCTGAATGAGAATTTGTCAATAAATTTTTAAAATGGGAGCGACTGAAAAGTTGTTTCCAAATCATGCATCAACAGATTATAGCTTTATAATCAAATTTCAGACACTTTCTCAATAACAAAACATATGAGCAAATAGTATTGCTAATTTATCTACCTTGTAGGAATATTATAGCACCAGTTTGAACCCCTTTGATAGGAAATCTTTACTGGAAAACCAAAATCTCGGGATAAAAAAAAAACGATTTTATTTGTAAAATTTTACATATAACTATTTACTCACAAATTCTTTTTCTCTTTTCCTTGAAGATTCTTCTAATTATCTTAGCATTGTTACAGCTGCTGCAACATTCGACAGGGACAAGACTTTCTAAGAAAATGTGTAATTCAAGAATATCTTGCATACCATACTCTGGAAAGGGCACATCAAGTCTTGATCGAAGGGATGATGATGGTATCTCATCATGATCAAACATTAATGCTTTATCAGCTGAAAAAAACACTTCTTTCATTCATTTCTTCAAATATAAGACCACTAAGATTATTTGAGATTCTATATAACAGTTCATTGGAACAATAGTTAGTATTTTGAGTGATTTGAAATGGGAAGACAAGTTCCTTAGGTTTGTTGCAAAATCCATACTGGTTTTATTTGCAATCGTTCTAACCACAGCTGCGAAATGACTAATTATACTAGTTGCAAATTTGGTCCCTAAAATTCATTGCAATTTGATGCACAAAATCCGCTACATATTAGTAACATGTCTTAGTAAGTTGCTCAAGAAATGTTGTAACATCAATTAAATTTAACTTACAAGTCGGTTGTATTCATATCTTATTGTTATGTAAGCTATAAGTTTCTTATTTCGTCAGACATTATGAAGTAAAAATATTAAACAAATTATAAAAGATGAAGGTAATATATGATTTGAGACAACTACATCGTACACATGTTTAGTGGACAAATTGAGCTAAACATAAATGTTCTATGAATACTAATGTTATTGAAAAAGTAGATGTCTTAGACTGATGGACATGGTATACCTAATTAAATTTGAAAGGGTCAACAAAGAGGTGCCTCCTAAATTCATAATACCGACAAAAAAGAAGAAGAAAAGAAAGTAAAATAAGTATTTGACCAGTTAACAATAGTGTTATATTTTTTAACTTATATTTAAACATTTCCTTATATGTGAAGATCATTAATATCTCCAATAAAATTAGAATATAAATTTAGTAGTTATTTAGAGTAGTCAATTGTTTATTTTTTGGCATAGACTTTTCATTTATAATGAATAATAAAATTGTGACTTCGTTATTTCTCTTCATCTTAATGTTTTTCACAACATTTTTAAAGTCTTTGCTTACAAATCACCAAAGTGTGATTTTCGCAATGAATTTTTTTTCCTTCCAGATTTTACTAGTAAGTTGTTGAGATTTGGTACCAATATTCATTTATACTTAATTCTTCATATAAGAATAGATTATAATTATAATTTTAATACAAATATTAAGATTCTCTTGAGATCTGGAAATCATTCATTTTCAGATATTTCAAAAGAAATTGTGGTTTATTTTGTATGGACCACACGGAAAGTGTGGTCCATTGGATGTGGTTTATTCCAATCTAGTATGTTCCTCAAATCTATTTAAAATCCTGATATTTGAGAGAGAAAATCTTTCAAATGATTTTTTATTTTAAGAATTGATCACCACAACTCTCTAATTGCTGAGATCTGAAATTTCTATTAAAGATAAAAGTTGTAAGAAAATATGTTAGGAAGAACTTTCCCATTTATCTTTTATTTATTTTTTGTGTTATATTTGCACTTTTGCAGACACATGTCTCGATAAACAAAGTTAAATATTACAAAATTTTCAGTTGGTGAATCAAGCATGGTGTTTCTAGTTCCTATTCTTATAATATTTCTAGATATCGCTAAGTCGTTTTTCCCAACAAAGAAAAAATATATTTCTAGATATCATTCCTTGCATGGATGTGTATTCCATAAAATTTCCAGACATGGATCAAAGGATTCCCAATAAGTCATGGAAGAAGAGGGCATAAACCACTCAAACAAAGTTTTTATTCATATTGCTATCATAAGTTTCGGATTTCAAAGGCTTTATACATTGTAATTTAATTTATCTACAAGAGTGTTGTCCATTATTTGGACCACTTGACATGTGGTCGCATTGACTTGAGGGAAAACTACAAATAAGTATTATTTTATTATACAAGTTCCTTAACATTGTTTTCATATTACTCGTTAGGCCCTTAAAGCATTATTGTGAGTTACAAAAACTTTGGTTTAGACAAAAAAAAAAATCCACACAAAAGGGGGAGTGCTAGAGTCGAGTAGGAATGAAAGATGGTGTTCGGAGACTCATAGGCCATAGCTACGTCGTAAAATGTACAAAGTCATGAGTATAAATCTTTAGCTATTAATTTCATGATGTTGTTATGTAAGCTACAATTTTCATTATTTCACCTTAGACAATACTCTCATAAAAAAATTGAAGTGAATATATAATTGTGAAATGTTTTCTTTCTATGCAATAAGTTATCTAAAATGGTTAAATAAGTTTAGATTAATTAATCAAGTAACATTGTTAACTTAGTTAAGATCTGTCAATCTAATTCTCAGAAATTTCAAAAGAAATTGTGGGTCATGCAAGCTATGGTCCACACGGAAAGTGCAGTCAAATTTGTATGCGATCTATTTCAATTTTTGAGAGCGAAAAATCTGATCGATTGAGAGAAATCACTATGGTTGATGCAGCTCTAATAAACGGTTTGCTTTCAAACTTGGTACCTCTAATTAAGGATGAGTTCTCGTTGTTTTGGAGATTTGAGAATGAGTTTCAAAAGCTATCGAGCACACTATCTTCAATTAGTGCCTTACTTGAGGATGCTGAGAGAAAGAACATACGGGAGAAGGACAAACAAACGGAAGATTGGTTGCGGAAACTCAAACATGTGGCATATGAGGCTCGAGACATCATGGATGAGTGCACCTTTGAAGATCTTCGTCTTCAAGTCAAAAGGCGTAATGCCTCCTCTTCAACCCGGATTCAGGTAACCAACTTTATCACCCATCCTTTTAGCAATACTAAGATGCGTCTCAAAATTGGTCACAAAATTAAAGATGTTCAAGAGAAGTTAGACCAAATTTCTTCCGAGCGCCAAAAGTTACATTTGCGTGAATCTATTCATGACTCAAAAATAGACAAGTTTACTAGTAATTGGCGTGAAACCATGTCTCTTTCTAGTAGTAAAGTATATGGGAGAGATAAGGAGAAGAAACAGATTATTGATATTCTACTCAATAATAATACATCTAGTACTATTAATGTTTCTAAGGAACTATCTGTTCTTCCCATTGTTGGAATTGGGGGTCTTGGTAAAACAACACTTGCCCAAATGGTTTTCAATGACGAGAAGGTTTCTAAGCATTTTGATCCCAAAATTTGGGTTTGTGTTTCTGATGAATTTAATATTAAGTTGGTGATCAAATCCATCTTAGAAGAAAAGGGAGAACCTTGCTTAGAAGAATTGCAGAAAAAAGTTAGAGATAAATTGAGTGGGAAAAAATATTTGATTGTATTGGATGATGTGTGGAACGAAGATGAAGAGGCATGGGCTCAGCTGAGATCTGTATTAGATTGTGGATCAAATGGTGCTTTTATCCTTACCACGACACGTAAAAGAAATGTGGCAAGAATTATGAAAACGATTACACATTTTGAGTTATTGTCCCTCTCTGACGATGATTGTTGGCTATTATTTGAACAACGTTCATTCATGCCTGAAACACCAAAACCTCCAAAGTTGATTGATATTGGAAAAGAAATAGCTAAAAAATGTAAGGGTGTTCCTTTAGTTGCCAAGACATTGGCAAGTCAATTGGGGTTCACAAGTGACGAAAAGGAATGGCGCAGAATAAGAGATAGCGAGATATGGGAGATTTCACAAAATGAAAAATCAATTTTGTCTATTCTAAGGTTGAGTTACTATGACCTTTCTTATCATTTGAGAAGATGTTTTGTGTTTTGTGCTGTATTTCCCAAGGATACTGTAATTGAAAAGGAGAGATTAATTCAATTGTGGATGGCCCATGGTTTAATTCCTACAGTTAAAAACCAAGAAGTGGAAGATGTTGGAAATACAATTTGGAAGGAGTTGTGTTGGAGATCTTTTTTTCAAGACGAGAAATCAGATCGGTATGAAATTTATGAAACATGTAAGATGCATGACCTTATGCACGATCTTACCCAATCAGTTATGAAAGATGAATGTTATATGATGAATGCTAATAGTTCAAGTGATGGTTTAGGACGTAAAATTCGTCATCTAACAGTACTTGTTGATAAGTTATTCAAAACCTCAGTTCGTTCTTTTAAAGAAACTGGAGGATTGCAATCAATAATTCTCATTGGCAAATATTATGATCCATGTGTCACAAAGGAGATCTTTAGTGTCGGGAAAGGATTCCCGTATTTACGTGTCCTTGAATTAAAAGGCCATGTGCAATATGAATATTTGAGTTATGGAAAATGTCTCAAACATCTTAAATACTTGGACATTTCCAATAGTTGGATAACAACCTTGCCTAATAGTATTTGTAATCTCTTAAACTTACAGACTCTGAAACTCAATAATTGTTCTGAGCTTCAAAGTTTGCCTAGAAATATGAGAGACCTTATTAACCTACGTCATCTTTATTTGGAGGATTGTGATGGACTAAAATATATGCCTAGAGGGATGGGACAATTGAAACATCTCAAGACGTTAAGCTTGTTTGTGATAGGCAACAAGAAAAGAGATGGCCAACTAGATGAAATAAAAGAATTGGATATCCGCGGAACATTGAAAATTAAGAACCTTGAAAGAGTTAGCGATGCATCTATTACAAGAGGGATAAGTATGGCTAAAAAGTCGAATATCAATGAGTTGGAGTTGATATGGCACTATGAATATGATGATAATCAGACTAAGAGTAATAGACATGAGAAAATAGGTGAAGCTCTAGAGGTTTCAACTGAGAGTCTGAAGAAATTGAGAATGAGTGGTTACAAAGGTGTGAATCCCCCTAAATGGGTGGGAATGTCATCTCCTTTTCCATTCCCTTTGCTAGAGGAACTTACTATTGGTAACATGGGGAATTTGAGGGAATTGGTGTCTCTTAGTCCAGGAGCATTCCCTAATCTATGCAAGCTGAATATATCTTCTTGCCCAAACCTAGGGGCATTACCACCGCATCTCGCAGCACTCAAACAAGTAAGAGTGTTTGGTGAATGTTCGGATGAATTGTTACATAGCATCTCAAATCTTAGTGCTCTCACGCATCTCTATGTTGATTATATCAATAAAAGAAGTGTTTTATTTCCATCATCGTCAACACTTGCGGACAATAATAATGAAGCACAATTAGGAGTACGTTCAACTTTCCAAACTCTTCAATGTCTCCATATTGTGCATTGCCGCAAGTTAAGGCGTTTGTTTGATGAGGGAATGAAAGAGACATTAAAGATTAGTGGCTGCGAGAACCAACAAGGACTCATGAACTCTCTCACGGAATTGCGTATTTTGAATTGTCCGGAGTTGATGATATCAGTTGAGGAATTTGAAAACTTCAATATTAATAATTCACTACAGAGATTGTGGATTACTGATTGTCCTAAGTTGGTGTCTTCAGAAGAAGTGGACGATGTTATGACACTCCTACGTTCCCTTCGAACCAGACTTGGTCGCGAGAAGTTCACAGTAGATATTCTATTGGATGTGAAAGAGGAGGAACAGAGCATAGTGGCCATATAAGCAAATTTGGTACGTAACCAAACAACTACGTAGTTTTCTTTCTCTGATTCTGATTTCTTTGTAACCAAATATTTATTACTAAAATATTTATGTTCTGATCTTTTGCATCAGGAAGAAAATTCAGGCATCTTCTGCTTATAGAAAGTGGGTAAGTTATTTACAATGTTATATATAATCAATTCTATCTATTGATCAAAAGATGTTTATTGAGAACTTTCTTTTGGATTGTTATTATGATGGATTTGATTGATTTATGATTGATTGAAATAAATAGGTTGTTATCTTAATATTTGAAAGATGTTGATGGAAGACTCTAGGTAGAGTGAAAAAACATTTGTTCAGAAATTTATGGCTTCGAGCCGACTTCACACATCCGAGCCATTTTTATACAAAAGAAAGTTGTAACAAAAAGTTGTAAAATCCGTACTAGTTCTATTTGCAATCAGTTAAACCGGTTGTGAAATGGCTAACCATACTAGTTGCAAATTTAGTCTCTAAAATCCATTGCAATTTGATGCGCAAAATCTGCTACATATTAGTAACATGACTTTGTAAGTCGCTCAAAAATGTTTAAATCAATTAAAATCGTAGTTATTTGGTTGTTACAACTTACAAGTCGGCTGTATTGATTTTATTGTTATGTAAACTATAAGTTTCTTATTTTGTTAGATACTATAAAGTAACTAATGAAACAATTAATAAAACATGATATATATTTTTGTGAAAATAAATTATTTGAGACAATTACATAAGTTCAGTGGACAAATTGAGCTAAACATAAATGTACTATGAAAGCTAATTTTGTTATTGAAAAAAAGAGATGTCTTACTATGGACATGGTAT
Source organism: Impatiens glandulifera (assembly GCF_907164915.1). NCBI lineage: Eukaryota > Viridiplantae > Streptophyta > Magnoliopsida > Ericales > Balsaminaceae > Impatiens > Impatiens glandulifera. Next base: position 136,181 of record NW_025919699.1, on the reverse strand, counting down.
ACCTAATTAAATTTGAACGGGTCAACAAAGAGGTGCTCCTAAATTCTGACAAAAAAAAAATAGTATTTGACCAATATTTTTTAACTTAAATTTAAACATTTCCTATATGTGAAGATCATTTAATATCTCGAACAGAATTGGAATATCCCATAAATTTATTAGTTATTTAAATTAGTCAATTGTTTTATTTTTTACAAAGACTTTTTCATTAAAATGAATAATAAATTGTGACTTCTTATCTATCTTCATTCATCTTAATGTTTCTCACACCACCTTTAAAGTCTTTGCTTGCGCATGTCACTAAAGACTAGGCCATTTTGGTAATGGCATTTTCGTCATTCCAGATTTTAACTAGTAAGATGTTGATATTTGGTATTAAATAAAATTATAAATCCACATTAATTTATACTTAATTCTTCATGTCAGAATAGATTATAACTTTAATACTAATATTAAAGTAATTTTATTTTCTTAAGATCTGTCAATCATTCATTTTAAGATATTTCAAAAGAAAGTGTGGTTTATCTTGTATGGTCCACAAGGAAAGTGGTCCATTTTAGTATGCCGATACAAATCTATTTAAAATCCCAATATTTGAGAGAGAAAATCTTTCAATGATGCATGCTAAGGTTCTTTTTTTATTTTTAAGATTTCTCTTTTGGTTCTTTTTTAATAATTCATATATAAATAATGTTCTTTATTATTTCACATTTGTTATTGCTTATTTTTTCTTCATTTCTTATTCATGATTTTATATATTATTTCTTATTCAATGGTTAACTAGTTCTTTATTATTTTATATATAAAAAGAAAGTGGACTCCTTGGTTTCCTTAGATTCAAACTTCAAACCAATCAAATGCTATGTAGACCAAGCAATGGAAAACAAGAAATCTTAAATTGATTTTAAATGACTTGATTTGAAATTTTGAGGCCAACCTCTACTATAGTACATGGAGACAGCCCGTATTAATGTTTTATATTGAATGGAAATGCATGATCATTTTCTCATCAAATAAACCTCTACTATATACTTGGAAGTTTATTCATCTGATTGATTGAAAGAGAAACCAACATGGTTGATGTTGCATCTCTAATCAGTGGTTTGATTTCAAATTTGACACCTCTGATTAAGGATGAATTCTCGTTGTTTTGGAATTATAAGAATGATGTTCAAAATCTATCGAGCACGCTATCTGCAATTAATGCCGTACTCAAAGATGCTGAGAGAAAGACCATGCAGGAGAAGGACCGTACTCAAAGATGCTGAGAGAAAGACCATGCAGGAGAAGGACGAACAAACGGGAGATTGGTTGCGAAAACTTAAAGATGTATTGTATGAAGTTCGGGACATCATGGATGAGTGCAGCTTTGAAGATCTTCGTCTTCAAGTCAAAAGGCGTAATGCCTCCTCTTCAACCCGGATCAAGGTAACCAACTTTATCACCCATCCTTTTAGCAATACTAAGATGCGTCACAAAATTGGTCACAAAATTAAGGATGTTCAAGAGAAGCTAGACCAAATTTCTTCCGAGCGCCAAAAGTTACATTTGCGTGAATCTATTCCTGACTCAAAAATAGAAGAACCAATGCCACTAGTGGGGACAACCTGTTTTCCAAAGCTACCCGAACCGCGCCTGGCTAGCTGTTTCTCAGCCTGTGAAGCACGCTGATGTGCCTCAGAAACAGTCAAGGGATCAAACATATTCAAAATATCCTGCAACTGGAGGCGAAGGCCACCAATATAGCGAGAAACCAACTGGAGAGGGGACTCAGACAGGTCAACACGAGCCACAAAGGTGTAAAACTCAGTGGAATAGTCATCCACGGAACGAGAACCCTGACGAAGATTCTGGAATCGCTGGTACAGGTTACGTTCGTAATTATATGGTAGAAACGTAGCCCTAATATGCTTCCTGAATTTGTCCCAATTCGTGAGCTTTGCCTTACCATGACGAACACGTGTCTGTTTCAACTGCTGCCACCATGCTTGTGCACGACCATGTAAGCGGATCGTAACAAGGGGTACACGACGATCTGCAGGAACTTCCTTGAAATCCAGAATCTCTTCAACCTGAGAAAGCCAATCAATAAACTCTTCCGGTGATAGACTACCATCGAACTTAGGGATGTCCACCCTGAAAGTCTGCTCCCAGTGATGATTGGGGCGTTCAGGGGATCGATTCCGAAGACCACCGAGAGGGTTTTCATCTGTCATCGTAACATCATCTTCAGGGTGGTGCATGTGCATAGATGCATCCATCCGTTGCGTCAACCATTCAACCTGCCGCCTCAAATCGTCGTTATCACAGCGAAACTCAGCGTTTTCACGTCGTAACTCAGCAAGGTCACCATCATCAGCACCAGGGGTAGGGTTGCGCGGCTGTCTTCGGGGCGGCATACCTCAGGGTCGACTGGAAACTGATACCAACTGATGCAGCGTGCGTGGCTAGGATGAACCTTTATCAAGATTCGTTGATTCTTACGAATACCGAAAGTCGATAGATATTGAGGAAACCTCGTTTTCTGATTAATAATCTTCCCCTAACAAAGTGTTTTAAGATCCTTTAAATACTCAAACCCTAGCTTGCAAAAGAAATAAACAACTTTTAATAAATTGCAAAAAAAACACCCTAAACTAATAAAAAATGCGATTTTGAGCCCCTAAACGTTTCCGCCCGAAAAACACTAGGCAATCGTCGAAATCTGACACTTGCGAGATATTTTCGGATGCTGCAACTTTCGCATAAACGCCTCTTCGACTCGCACCGCATCACATCATGGATGAGTGCAGCTTTGAAGATCTTCGTCTTCAAGTCAAAAGGCGTAATGCCTCCTCTTCAACCCGGATCAAGGTAACCAACTTTATCACCCATCCTTTTAGCAATACTAAGATGCGTCACAAAATTGGTCACAAAATTAAGGATGTTCAAGAGAAGCTAGACCAAATTTCTTCCGAGCGCCAAAAGTTACATTTGCGTGAATCTATTCCTGACTCAAAAATAGACAAGTTTACTAGTAGTTGGCGTGAAACAATGTCTCTTTCTAGTAGTAATCAAGTGTATGGTAGAGATAAGGAGAAGAAAGAGATTATTGATATTCTACTCAATAATACATCTAGTGCTTCTAAAAAACTATCTGTTCTGCCCATTGTTGGAATTATTGGGGGTCTAGGTAAAACAACACTTTCCCAGATGGTCTTCAATGATGATGAGGTTTCTAAGCATTTTGATACCAAACTCTGGGTTTGTGTATCTAATGAATTTAACATTAAGTTGGTGATCAAATCCATCTTAGAAGTAGAAAAGGCAGAAGCTTCCTTAGAAGAATTGCAGAGAAAAGTTAGAGATAAATTGAGAGGGAAAAGATATTTGATTGTATTGGATGATGTTTGGAATGAAAAAGAAGATGCATGGGCTCAGTTGAGATCTATATTAGATTGTGGATCAAATGGTTCTTTCGTCCTTACCACGACACGTAAAAAGAGTGTGGCAACAATAATGAAAACAATTGCCTATTTTGAGTTACTGCCACTCTCTAACGATGATTGTTGGCTACTATTCAAAGAACGTGCATTTGAGGATGGAAAACCAAAACATCAAAACTTCATTAATATTGGTAAAGAAATAGTTGGGAAATGCAAGGGTATTCCTTTATTGGTCAAGGCATTGGGAAGTCAACTGAGCTTTGGTGAGGACGAAAAAGAATGGCGTAGAATAAGAGATAGTGAGATATGGGAGATATTTCTAAATGAAGAATCTGATCTCTTGCCTATTCTAAAGTTGAGTTTCTATGACCTCCCTTATTATTTGAGAAGATGTTTTGTGTTTTGTGCTATATTTCCCAAGGATACTGAAATTGAAAAGGAGAGATTAATTCAAATGTGGATGGCCCATGGTTTGATTCCTACATTAAAAAACCAAGAATTGGAAGATGTTGGGAATGCAATTTGGAAGGAGTTGTGCTGGAGATCCTTTTTTCAAGATGAAAAAGAGAACAAAGATTGGGGTGATAGAGTTTATACAGCAGGTATGATGCATGATCTTATGCACGATCTTGCCCAATCTTTAATGAAAGATGAATATTATAGGATGGATGCTAACAGCTCAAGTGATGGGTTAGGAGAACAAATTCGTCATGTCACAGTAAAGGTTAATGAGGTAGACAAAACATCAGTTTGTTCTCTTAAAACAGTTGGAGGGCTGCAATCAATAATGCTCCATGGAAGAGATAATGGAGATGCCGCAAAGGAGATTTTGAGTGTCCTGAAGGAACTTCCGGCTTTACGTGTCCTTGAAGTATGCTCTCTTGTGAAATGTCAATATTTGTCTCAGGTGGGAAGTCTAAAACATCTGAGATACTTAGACATTTCCGGTAGTGAAATAACAACATTACCTAATAGTATTTGTAAACTCTTGAACTTACAGACTCTGAATCTCAATAAATGTTATCATCTTCAACATTTCCCTACAAATACAAAAGACCTTATTAACCTGCAACATCTTTATTTGGATCGTTGTGATGGATTAAAATATATGCCTAGAAGCATAGGGCAATTGAAACAACTCAAGATGTTAAGCTTGTTTGTGATAGGCAAGGAAGAGAGTGACTGCCAACTAGATGAATTAAGAGAATTGGATATCTCCGGATCACTAAAAATTAAGAACCTTGGAAGAGTTAGTGATGCATCTATTGCAAAAGGGATAAGTATGGCTAAAAAGTCGAGTATCAACAAATTGGATCTGGAATGGGCATCTAAAGATGAAGTTGATGTTAATGAGACCAAGAGTAGTAGACATGAGAAAATTGGCGAAGCTCTGGAGGTTTCAACTACAAATCTGAGGATATTGAAAATGAGTGGTTACAAAGGTGTGAATCCCCCTAAATGGGTGGGAATGTCATCTCCTTCTGTAACAGGCCTTGAGGGAATGGACAATGTGAATACTATTGCTAGTAGTAGCGATGGCAATGAAATGATTGTAATATTCCCTTTGTTACAGCAATTGAAGATTTCTAACATGGAGAATATGAGAGAATTGGTGTCACCTAGCTGTTGAGTATTTGCACTGGATCATTCCCTAATCTATGCAAGCTGGAGATATCTTTTTGCCCAAAGCTAGGGGCCTTGCCACCGCATCTCAAAGCACTCAAACATGTAACTATTATAGCTGATTGTTCGGATGAGTTGTTATATAGCATCTCAAATCTTAGTGGTCTCACTCATCTCTTTCTTGGTTTTATGGAAGAAAGAAGTGTTTTATTTCCAGCTGCTAATGCATTAATGTTTGATGATGGGGACATTAATGAAGCACAATTAGGAGTACCCTCAACTTTCCAATCTCTTCAACATCTGAAAATTGAGAACTGCAAGAAGTTAAGGCGTTTGTTTGACGAGGGAATGATAATGCAAGAGACATTAAAGATTAGTGGCTGCCAGAACCAACAAAAGCATCCTCTTCAAGGACAAACAGAAAGAATAAGAGGTCTCAGGGAATTGGAGATTTACTATTGCCCCAATTTGATGATATCAGTTGAGGAATTTGGAAACCTCAATATTAATAATTCACTACAGGGTTTATGTATCATGGGTTGTCCTAAGTTGGTGTCTTCAGAAGAAACTGACGATTTTGTTGCACTCCTGCGTTCCCTTCGAGCAAGACTTGATCCTTGGTACTTCAATGTTGATATCATAAAGGAATAGCAGAAGAAGATTCAATTAAAAGGTACATACAAAAATAATAATTATATTCATCCATTCCATTAGTTGCATCATCTATTATTAATTATCTTGACATGCAGTGAAGTGAAGAGAAGTGAGGTCATAATAAAGGAGTAGCAGAATGATTAACAAGGTTAGTACAAATAATTATATTGATTTTAACCTAATTAGCTCTTTACTTTGAGGAGTTTGGGGAGAGTTTTAATCCTGATTGATTGGACTATTAAAATTATAATATTGATGACATTATCGAACAGGTGATGGAATAAGGATTCTTCTTGAAGTGGATCCAATGGTGATTTTGTTGGTCTCAAATTTGTTTGTTCTCAGTAATAAAGAGAAATTGATTTCTCATACTCAATATGGTACTGATGCTTGATTTGGTTTGATTCATGAACATTTGTATTATTATTGTTTATATATGTTTTGCTTACTTGTAATGGGTTGAGAATTGTATTAATGCTTTTCTTCATTTCTCATTCAATCAATGATTGTTCCTTGTATTTTATATGTGTGCTTAATTTAGTTGTTCTCATCATCCAACATATATATAGCCTTCATCGTCATCTTTGGAATATCTGTCAAACTTATGATGCTTTATATTCAGTAGCATATGTTATAAACTTTTGCATCAGGAAAGTTCAAACATCCTCTGCTTGTAGAAAATGGGAGGAAGTTATTGCCAAATCTCAAACCGTGAAAACGCGTAATCACTCACTCACTCACACCCTTCAAGCCAAATGTTCAAACAAGCAAACTGCTTCTAATATATGATCAATAAAATCAGATTGTGTTCCAAAATACAAACTGTTGTTAAAAAGATAGTTAAACTATTTTTTGCATACTTTAAATACCCAATGTTCTAAGAATGGTAAATATGATGTTGTGTGCAAAGTATGATTCAAACTATCCCAAGATTGATTCATCTTAATCAACTCATATTTGCTTATATAGGAAAATTGCTAAGAAATCAAGTTATCATTATGATTAGATACACAGAACATTAAATATTTACAATTAAGATGCAAATTTATCATTTCAATTTGTTATTTTAAGACACAAATACAAATAATTATGATTAACCAACAATAATAATCAACTCAAAACTCACTACCATGTTGAATGACTGTGTGTTTCTGCTTTCTTTATTTAACTGTAAAATATCATGAGATAATTAACTTTGACCAAATTATAAGTTGAGCCAGATCAAGAAAATAAATATGTAACTCACACTCTCTGTACAAATCCAACATACCTTTGGAGACTGACTGAAACAATAATAGCAGAAGCATTCATATTAGAAATCAAACACCATACTAAACAGTCTATAAAGATTGAAGAAGAGTCTATGTTTTTTCCAAGTTAAAATCAAACATTAGAAATCCATTGAATCACTTTGTTCTCTACGAGATAAGGCCTTCAATTTTGCAAAATTCAACGATGTCAAGCTGCTTTTCTTCAGCAAGAGACAGAACATACATTCATTACAAATGCTCTGAACAACATAATTAGCAAAGAAAAGAAATCCTAGATTCGAAGAAATAATGAATCCCAATCATAAGAGGTAGTTGTAAATGAATGTGTAAGTGTGTTGTTACCTTATCATTTTCTTTTTCTTTTTTGAATTTAAGAAATTAGCACGACCCTGCACACTTATGACCCTCACTTCAACTTAGGGTTTAAAATTTTGAACTTTTCTTCATTTTCTTAAAACATGTTTGGAAAATGTCAATGTTTTTGTGAAGGTGGAGAGTTTATTAGATAATCAAGTTTTTCTCTAATAGTTAATACTTGGGATCAAGCTTATCAAGTCTAGCTACTAGATGACATTGTTAAACTCAGTCCATATGTACTGTATATGAAATAGGATATATAGAAGATTCAATCCATCCAACTCTGTTTTTTTTTTCTTTTCAAAAAATTTAGCACTAATCTAGAGTCATGCCCCATTTCAACTTAAGACTCCCCTAATGGGTTATGAATCCACTTCTATTTGGTAAAAAAAAATTAAACAATCACAAGTCATCTAAAATAACAAAAATTGTAGTATTTATTCCATTAATCATATGGGGCTCAACAACATGGGTTTAATTTGGTTATACCCAAAAGGCAATCATGTCCTATATCGATTTCCAATTTACAAGTGACTTGTATAGCACAACAATTTCCATATTTGAAAACACTCATTGAATTAGGCGACAAAAATTTTATATATCAAATAATGACTTTAAAAGGTATAAAGTTAGTTCTGTGGAACAAAAATAAACAACATATCCATTAGAACGATGCACACAATGTCATAATTCACAGACCTTTTATAGACAAGGAATGGTAATTAAATTGTTGGATATCAATATTGAGTTTCATATATATTTTTAATAATATTCTATATTAAGTGATTATATTTATCTATTTGTAAAGGTGAACTATTTTTTAGAGATAAATATAGATTGGAGTATTTACAAAAGGTGATAAATTATGTACATGCGAGAGATCACTATATGTAATTGGAATTATCTCCCTTTTTGGTGATTGAGATTCTAAACAAAAATATGTAGCAAATTATGAACACACAGGATCACTAAATGTAACTGGAATTATTTCTTTTTTTTTTTGAGATTGAGATTCCGAACTAAAATATTCTTAAAGGAATATTATGGTCCATGAAAGGGTAGTTAAGAGATGGTTCTTTTCGTAAACATGTTGTAGATGAATATTCCAATGGTGATAATGTAGAATGCAATGTATGATTTTTTGATACATTCTCTTGGAATTGATAGTTGAATGTTCCTATCGTTTTTTTAATTATTATTTTGTAAAATAAAAACTAGCTTTAACTGTATTATTATTTTTTAATCTCAATAAAATAATTCAGTTGTTATATTTTGATGAATTTTATTTGAATTGATTTAATATGATTTTATTTTATTTAAAAGTTAATTTGACACGCTGACCTATATATATAAAAAAATTAGTACAATGGAATTTTAAAGTTATGTATCAACAGATAATTAAGCCTTGTTCGATGGAAAAGTTGTTTAAATTTATAATTAACTACCTTAATTCTTATATATATTACACACAAAAATAAACATTTTAATCATTCAAATAAATTAATCTAACTTCTTTAAAAGAATAATTTGTTTTGTTTGAAAGGAAGAATGTATCTTTGATTTCTTATAAACTATTTTGTCATTGGAACTATTTTAGTGGGTAATTTCTTTAAAAAAATTGTAAAAGTAAAAAATATATATATTATTTAAAAAAATGGAAAATTTTAATTTAGGACACATATCTAATTAGCAAATATCTAATTAGTAATGGTCTCTATCTAGCTAGGTAAATCTAACATATTTAATCTTAACCGCCCATATTTTTCTATACCTATTACTCTCATAAATATTAACCGCCCATATTTTAAAGGTGAGTTTTTCCCTTTTTTTCTCAACTTATTTTTCTCTTTAACAATTTTTTTTACAAATTATGTTAATATAATATATATTGATGGTTAATTTATTACAAACCTAAACATTTTTCAGACATCTTTAATTAATAAAATTTAATTTTTGAGTTTTTAGATAATAATAATAATAAAGAAACAATAATTATATATATATATAAATTCAAAAGTATAAAAAATAAATAAAATCCTTTTGGTATATAAAACAATTACTTAGTCTCATATATAGCTTACTAATCCTAATCCTAAAAGGATTCAACAATCCTAATCCGGATTCACTAATTAATATAAACATCTATATATTGATGTTTTATATTGCATTTGTTTAATTAAATGTACATGTTACAAAATACAAATTTGGCTGCAGTTATTGAAGGGGTAACGAATTAATTGATTAAAACCAAATAATCTTGAATTCTTAATTAATCTACTTAAAATAATAATATTTCAATATGTATATCACCTTCATATTTATATATTGACTTTCTCTCTTCTTCTTTCTCTATATATTCATGAAGAACATGAATAATATATCTCTCAATCTGATGGAAAATCCAACAATCGCAAAGGAAGGGGATATCTACAATAGAGAAGCAATTAAGACCAACGTTCTTTCCCTCCCAAATGATTTGGTGATCAACATCTTAGCTTCATTGTCGAAATCCTCTCATTCCGATCTTCTTAGCGCGAAATCTGTGTATGAATAAACAAATACATATTTATTTATTTTATCTATTTTCTTGTGATAACATTTAATTTGTTTTCTTTATTCTTATAGCTGTAAGGCTCTCAAGGAATTAAGCGACAATGATTTTATATATCAAATAATGTCTTTAAAAGGTATAGAGTTAGTTCCGTGGAATAAAGATAAACAACAAGTCCTATTATTGGAACGATGTATACAATGTCATAATTCAGAAGCCTTTTATAGACAAGGAATGGTAATTAAATTGTTAGATATCAATAATGAGTTTCATATATATTTTTTAATATTCCATATTAAGCGATTATATGTTTTTATTTATGTGTTTGTAAAGGTGGACTATTTTAGTGACAAAGGAACTCAATATGGATTGGAGTATTTACAAAAGGCGGCAAATTATGGACATTTGGGAGCACTCTATGTAACTGGAATTATCTCTCTTTTTGGAGATAATGAATCAAATAAAAAAGGGATTGAGATTCTAAACCAAAATGTTCTTAAAGGAATATTATGGAAGTGTCGTAAAGAGATGATTCTTTTCATATTCAGGTTGTGGACCAATATCCCAAGCATTATGAATAAAGTCGTGGTTTGTTGTTTAAATCACGAGTACACCTATCAAAAGAAATGGAGATTTACATGGCCAGTTGACGATGGTGATGATAACGTAGAATGTAAGGCATGCAAATGCGACAGGGAGCTTGATTATTTGATGCCTTCTCTTGGAATTGATCGTTGAATGTGTATTTTTTAATTATTTTTTTATAAAATTCAAACAAACTTTAATTGTATTCTTATTTTTTAATCTCAATAAAATAATTAGTTTGTTATATTTTTGTTGACTTTTATTTGAATGGTATTAATATGATTTATAAGTTAATTTGATTTTTCTGTTGATTATTAATAAAAAAAAATTGTCTTTATGAAAAAATAATTTTAAATAAAAATAATATGTTTTCAATTCTTCTATATATTCTAAACTGTATGTTTGTCGGACAAATTATTCGAATTTCTAAATACTTTATATTATTTTTTTTAAAATTAAATATTATACTATTTTGTAATTAAAATAAATATTATTTGAATAAAATACTATATCAAACATGCTCTTAATCTCTTGGTGGAATAAGATGGTTGTCCATAATTTAGATCATATAGAGGCGATAATTTTGTGTTTTTGATCGACGAATGATTAGCGACGCATATTAGGCCGATCAAATTATAATAAGCGTCGCTAAATGTATTTTTTTACAGTATTTTTTACCGACCTTATTCTTTAACCTTTTTTCCAGCTAATGCTTTTAGATTTTTTTCAGCAATTATTTTGTGAATTTTTTCAGTTTTCTTTGCATTTAATATTTTTAAATTTTAATAATATTAAAATATAAATTTAATTTAAATCAATAAAAAATATTATATGTACAAATTTATTTACAACTTTTATATGAGAATCTATCCCTAATTAAAAACTAAAAAAATTAGTGAATTTTTAAAACTCCTCTACCACTTTATTATATTGTATTTATTATTTATTTTTATTATTTGAATTAAAGAGAACTTGTGACATTTTAGTATATTAAGTCAACTATTTTCATTTAGCCATCTGGTGAGGTTTTATTTATCTATATGTGAATATAATAGAAAAATAAAATGTTATTAATTAAATATACATTAGACATAAAAGATAAAACACCAAACAATACAATAGCCTGATCATCATTATTGGTTGGTAGGGAATCAACCATGTGTTAAAGACAAAAGATATTGTTGTAATTAGAAAAAAAAAATTAAAAGTAATTTAGTTTCAAAGATCATATTTATTTTCATAACAAGATTTTCATCGACCACCAAACAGCATGGTGTTTTGCACAAATAATCAAATATTAGATAAACTAAATAACAACAAATACATCCAAGTAATCAAAACATTAATTTAGGATCTATTTTTAAGCCATTAAATTTCACCTAATTCATACATTTAAAGAGCTTTATTTTCTAATTATAATAATACAAACAATTTAAGTAAGACTATAACGCAAATAAGATAAATTTGTTACCAATTATATATAGATGAACCACAAATTATCTTATGACCTTCATGTTTGGATTCCACCATATGACAATTCATCTCAACAGATGGGTTGAAAGAAAAAAAATAAAATATTGATATATAAAGAATGATTTAAGGGTTAGTGTGGGTTTGGAAAAGATGAAGAAAAAATTTAGGATGGGTTGAAAGAAAAAAATAAAATATAGATAGAGATAATGATTTAAAATTTTTGTCACACAAACCACTATACATATCTAATTAATAAGATATATATACTTAGTAGGTAATAATTTATTTTGGAGGTACTTCAACCCATTTTATGTTTGGATGGGAGCAATGATTTTGAGATTAAGTTCTTTAGCCGACTTATTTTATTGCTATATCGAAAGTTATTTTCGATTTTCTTAAAATAATAATTAAAACAACAGAAATTGAAATAATTTCAAAAAGATTGTAAACATCATTTTTCATGTGTCCACTCGAAAGATAAAAAAATATATATTCTATACCTATCCACATTTGTAGATTAAGTGAATTATTGAGCCCTCCTTATTGTATTGACGATAAATGGAAACCGGCCGGTTTATTTTTACATAATAAAACAAAACAAAAATAATTTGATGGTCTGGGCTTTATCATTTACTCTGGGCTTCATTTTTTGTTTCTGGTTTGGGCCGCCTGATTTCAAGCTCAAGATTAATTTTTAAAAACAATAACAAAAAGAGTAGACATTATTCTTTTTATTTTATTTTGAAATGTATACATTATATTTATTTATTTCCATTTGTTTGATTTTTACTTTTGAGTATGATCTAATTAATTAAAAAATATAAATAAATAAAAATAAAATGCAACAGTAAGTTGAGGCCCATTTTCTTTCGATAAATGATATTTTAAGGTCTTACCCATGGCCCCAAACGTTTAACCAGCCCAAAACATTTAACCGGCCCAATTCCTTATCTTAAAAAAAGATAAATTGAGAAAACATGAATAAAATAAAATATTAAGATCAAATCCGAGTCGATTTCAAATTACTATTAAATATGGAAATATCCCAACCAGGTGTCGATTTTTTTTTTAAAATTTAAACTTTTTGAATAGAAACCTAACACGTGGATTTGAATTATAAGTTTATTTTTGTGTGCTATCTTCCCGATAATATACATTTATTTTGACATTTCATTAAGTTCAATTATTTATTTATTTGAGCTTTTGAGATGATCCTATGATTAATTAAAACCTCACTTAGATATCATATTGATCTTCCTATTTTAACTCGAGAAATTACTGGCTCAAGAAAAATCATATGGACACCGATAACCCAAGGTGTGGACAGAACCCTACAGATGCCAAATAAATTTGTTCTCAAATTGGAATTTTACTTATTCGTAGTAGAGAATAATTGAGTATGTTCATATAGGCCCAATTAGTTGCAAAGTGGGTCATTTGTGCCTTTTATCTAAAATCGAGTAATTGTGTATCACTAACTAAATTTATCCTTCAATTTTTTGTGAATTTTACAAAAAAAAAATATAATGAAAACTTTACATTCAAATAACCAAATACTGAGTTGAGAACGTATGTGGACGAGCACAAACGAGATTGTGTTGCGCCTATTTATTGAGTGTCATCAAACACCGAAACACGAAGGATATCTAAACTCGTGTTTTTACGTATTTTCTTTCTTTGTTTCTAAAAAAAATCAGATGACGATTCTAAACTCAAAGTTTTCTCTTCTTTTTTTTTACCATTTTGAAGATATAGAAGAAAAATTGCGAGAATCAGCATTCCCTGAGAAAAACGTCTTTGTTATTTTACGAATTTTAAAACAAATTTGAGAATCATCGATGAAAAGAAGAAATGGCACAAGTGGATTCGGTGTGTGTATATATAATCATTTAATGTATACTCATAACTCAGCAGTAAGGCGTAATAACTCATGAGAATACTCCTAATACGTAATAACCCATGGTCCTAATTCGAGTATTTAGGACCATTTATAAAAAAATGTCATTCTTTGAATATCATATCCATTTAAGTCTCCACATTTTGTAGTATTGCTTGTTTTTTCTTACTTTTATATTCATGATTTTGTTTCTTTATTTATTGTTTAATGATTAAGTAGTATTGTTCACCACTTTAATGAGTCAAAGAAATTAGGTCATGGGTCACTCTCACATTAATCAAACATATCCATTTGTATTATATTTTCACATTTGAATATTGTTTGTTCTCTTTTCCCTTTAAATAAAAAAGAGATGCTCCATTTGAATAAAATAACTTCCATTATCTTCCCATAGCAATTTAAAATTCGATATAAGCTTTCATTTTAGACTTATTCCATTCCATTTTCATATTTAATTAGAAATTAATGAGGTGTCATTTTGTTTTTTGGGTAGAATAATATGATTTATTAAACTGGAAGAATATAAGCACAAATAAACAAATATATGAAGATGACCAACCAAATATCATTGCTAAATATCATAAAAATACATTATAATGATCATTCATATTATCTTATTTTCTGTAATAACACTCTTCTATCATTTGTAGTAGATTTGCATCGGAGCCGGATATTATTTGGATATCGACGATGAGATGTAACTATGGTCAAGATTGCTCTAGTTGGTTCAAAAAAATGTCTAATTATTCACCGAGATGTATCATTTAGAGGAGAATTTACCCAAAGTGCTCGTGAAATTTGTACTTGAACCAAAACAAACTTCTCGCTGATTTTAATTCCAAATTCTTTCGCATACAGGTCTTGTGCATAAGCTTTGTGACAGACAGTCTGTAGAAGACTAAGACACTCACTTAGACTATAATGATGGGAATACTAGGAGCTCACCTCTATTGGCAACTTGTTATGTCTTTGATATAAAGTGAAAGCAACTTGATCAATGAAAGTTACCAATGTTAAGTATTACAAATAACTTTAATTCTCGTAATCCAAATGAAGGAAACGAGACTCAGTATGAAAATAAAGGTGTCTAACGGAAATTTATGAGACCTCAAATAGTTGTCTCATTATCTAATAAAAGATATTGTACACTGAAATTTATACGTTATTCTAATGTAAGTTATGTACATTCGGATATACATAAAATCGGTATAAGAAGAGTTTGTTTGAGGTGAAATTTTATAAAAATCACATTAGAATAACATATAAGCCGTGTTTCATATATTCATTGGTTAAGTCGTCTTCTTCAAAGAGAAATGAATTGAGACAACTGATCTCTTGAAAGAATATTGATCATCCGAGTCAACATCATATAATGAAGTGCGAGCTTATCATATTACAAGGTGAATATTTTCTTGGATTCTCTGCTTACATTTCTACATATGTCTTATTATTATGTATTCAAGAACTTATTTAGCATTAGTAGAAAAAGAACTATATGCGGAAGAATATTTACTGATATCTCCTAGGGTTGTAGCGGATCCGACAAAGTACGTAAATCCCTTTTTGAGACAAGTGACTTGAGAGAAGCACATCAGCACATGTCCTAGGTTGAGGCTGGTGAACGAAGGTCTGAGCTGAGGTCTAATGAAGGAGTTCGAGTAAGATTTTAAGGACAATGTTTTCCATTAATTTAGGGTCGTCGGGGGTATTTTAGGAATTATTTTAAAAGGAATTTTTTAGGATATGCAGCTAGGGGTTGTCGGATGTGTATTTTATTTAAACTTTACCGACGCATAATATACGCCAGAATTATGTGTCGCAAAGGTGTGACTTGTTGTAGTGCATGCTAAGAATTCTTTTTTTGAGATTTCTCTTTCGATTTGATTCATATATTCTATTGAGTGCATCTCCCCCTCCAAATGAATTAGGTAAGCCCAATACAAAAATGTCTATATTTTTAAATTAGAAAGTGAACTCCACCTACATATATTTTTTATATTTAATTTCTCGTGTTCAAATCATAGGATTTTCGCATCTTGTTTCCATTGAGTACTATTCTTGAGCCGGTGTCCCATGGTCAACTTTATTTCAAGAAAAAAATATTTTCAGCTATGCATAGAGTATCTTTTCCACCACATAAAAGCGTTTCCGGAAAATGTCGAGCAGAATCGATGTAGGTTACGGCGACGCTTATTATGCGCCGGTATAATTAATTTAAGCATCACCAAATGTATCATATTTTTGGTTTATTTTAACCAGTTTATTTCAACAAATTTTAGTTTTTGAAAATTTTAACTAAATTCAACTATCAAATCATATTTCTTCTCATTCATTAAGGTAGTCAATTAATCAACCAAAATATTAATATATCCTAGTTACTTTATTTTTATAAATTTTAAATGCAAAAAATATTCTAATAATTCAAACAATTAGAAATTCAAATAACTTACTTTTTCATTCAATAATATTTTAATAAATCCATTAAAAACTCTCACATAGCCAACAATAGCCAACATGAAACCAGATCTAAGGACAAATTTCATAATAGTTTGATTACAATTTATTTATTTGGATATGAATGTTGGTTGTTTGCAATTTTATTTCTTTTTTTAGTATCTTTATATGAATAATGTGTTTTTTATATTAATTTTTTTTTTTTAATTTTAGAAAGCTAAACACGACTTCTACTAGGTAGGTATGTCCTCACTCTTATGTAAACGTTTTTAATTAGATTCGAACGCAAAACTTCTGATCTTTTATTAAATTTATTAATTACTTTATTATAAACTAAAAATTTAATTAAGTTTTTACTCAATTATGATAATGAGTTTTTTCTAATTAACTCATTTCCATGATGAGTTTTTTCTAATTAACCAATAAATACCTGAGTAACCGAACATCTAACTCCTCCTTCTTCAAGAATATTATATATGATGCTTTGGTGATAGAGATATATAATATATTTATTTAATTTTTCACATCCCACATATATATAACTTTTGTAAGGATGCATTATCATTTTTCACTAAATAAACAACTTATAACATTCTAATAATATTCTATTAATGTCATCGCTATTACATATTTCTCTTCTTGAAAATAGACAAATTATTTGCCATTAATGTTGGCGATGCATGCTCAATAATTAATTATTTTATCTAATCCCTATATATTGGGACACCTTAATCCTTTTGGATCTTGGTGCTTTGAATCAAGCACCAAACAGATAAGAGAACATTCTCAAAGAAATTAGGTCATGTTAAAATTTTGCAGAAAAATAAATGGGTCAATAGTAAGTTGGTTTTACACTTGTAAATATTTTAGTTTGTGTCTTATCTACATCTTTTGAAACTAAATGCACTGCAATTTTAGTATTTCACATCTATATTTGAAATGATAGATAACATGATAAATATGTACTTTGCAATTTTATTATTTGAAATTACAATTCCTTATTTCAAGTTATCAAACAAAACAAGAATTTGGAATTGACCTCCAATTCAAGAATTTTCAAATTTGTTTGACCCTTTTTGCAATAACAGAGTCGAGTTGTGAAGAAGTTGTCGACTCCATTTAATATTTGACTTGATTTGCTTCTATTAAAGCTTCCCCCAATTGTTGCATCAGTAGTAACTACACATAATGCTATTCAAGGGGAATGCTAAAAACAATTATTTTTCTCTCTTATTTTCTTGTGGGTTATATTTTTAGTTCACTTGAGGAACTACTCATGACTTACTTTGACATTTAATGTTGTTACTTTGATTTTCAACTTATTTTTCATCAACTAACTAAGTAAATAGAAAATGCTCAAAACAAAATTTAGAATGAGTGGTCATTTATTACTTAGGGGATTAGTAACTAATAAAAATAATTAAAAAAAATTGATATGAGAGAAAAATGTTAAAATTAGAGGATAGAGGATATAGGATAGGGGAAATTTGATTAAATACACAACATAAATTCAGTATATATCAAACAACATTGACTAAATATTAAGCGAAACGATGAGTACTTGGCGAAACACTGAGTATTAATGAATAATGAATTGCATGATTTGCACGACTTACAGTGTCTTCAAGCCATGTCAACCTATTTATAACTCTAACAAACATATCCTTCTGTGCTTGGTAAGTATGTACATCCTTTCTCACATCATCGGTTTCTGGATCAACCAACCACACTTTGACTTCATCCAGCAGTTCATCTTCAAATTTTTGAAGGTGATTCACTTTCATTGGATCATTTGTCATTGGCATTTTTGACAAAGAAGAGTTGGTGTATGAGTCATCTTTTTTCGGCTTCCTCACTCTCCTCCCATAATTTCCTTTAGGAGGAGTATTGTATAACTGGAAATCATCATTGTCATCTTCAACCTTCTTATTCTGAATTCCTTGTTGCACATCCTTCACATCCACACCCACACTCTCCTCATCCTTCACCTTCACTTTCAGATCATCCTCCACATCATCCACCTTCACTTTCAGATCATCCTCCACATCATCCACCTTAGCCACATCATCCAGCTTCTCATCGTCCTCCACCTTCTCATCATCCACCTTTACATCCTCCACCTTTACATCATCCTCCACCTTTACATCATCCTCCACCTTCTCATCATCCCCCACAGCCACATCATCTTTCTTTACATCATTCACCTTCTCATCACCCCCCACAGTCCCCTGCATCACTATCATCTCCTACAAAATAGCAACATTCTAATTAGGGTCAGAAATAAACTTAGCTAGCGATACTTAGCGAAACGCTGAGTACTTGGCGAAACGATAAGTACTTCGCAAAACGATTAGTACTTAGCGAATCGCTAGGTACTAGTTGAAATGCAGAGTACTTGGCGAAACGACAAGTACTTGGCGAAACGATTAGTACTCAGCATTTCGCTGAGTGCAAAAGTCAATAGGTACTTAACTCTTACCTCTGTCTTCTCATCCTCCTGTTCAACCTTGCTCTTCTCCTCCTTTCTGTTCAACCTTGCTCTTCTCCTCTTCGACATCCTTCTTAGAATCCTTAACCTGCAAAATAGGTACTGGTCAGATCAGATATGTACTTAGCGAAATGAAATGTAAAGTGCAAAATTCAATATCTTCATACCTCAGTAGTCTTCTCATCTACGACCTTCACATCCTTCTTAGAATCCTTCTTCTTGCTCTTCTTCTTCTTTATATTCTCCTCCATATCATCTAATCGGGTTAATAATATGAACATCTTTTTTGTTGGATTTATCTAACAACTGTTGGGACATACTAAAAACCATCTTCTTGAACGACTCAAGGTGAGTTTGTTGAGTTTCTTTGATTGTGATTTTCAGCTCTTTGATGAGCTCTGTTTTCAGCTCTTTCAGCTCCTCTTTCAACTCTATTTTCAGTTCCTCCTTCAGCTCATTACATTTACATCCAATAGAAGGTGTTGGAGCCCGAGGAGAAGGTGTTTGAGCCCGAGGAGGAGGTGTCTGAGCCCGAGGACTTGAGGTCGCGGAGGGGGGAGTAAGAATGCGGGCCGGAATCGATTCATAAGCAAGCTTCTTCTTCAAGGTTACTGCTTCTTTAAGAGTAGCTTCAGCCTTTCTCTTCCTGGTGGTAGGTTTGTGGGGATTGGGAGTACATTCTTCATGTTCACTTTATTCATCTTCATCAAAATCATCTTTTATTACCTTCCCATCAGTAAATCCCTCAAAAAAATCATCACTTGTCTCGTCGATTTGTTCAAATTCCTCACCACTGTATAACCTCTTCTCCATGGAGGACTCTTCCATCTCAGTCACATCCGTGGTCTCAAGGGCAGACTTTACCTCGATCGAGGTGTTCTTCCTGTTGGAATGATAGAGTAACAACCTTGGGCGTAGAGGGTCATTAATCTGATTCTTTCTAGAGAATTTAGGGATAAAGTTTTGGATGACCTCATACGTCCACACTTGAAGTGTCAGTGCGAACCCATATATGTTATATGCAAAAGGAGCATAAGGATCATCAGCCTTCTCCTTCTTCTCAAAATATGAGCTACTAAGATGTTTCATGTTCTTGTTTAAACCCTTGAGGGTGGCTCTAAAGGTGACCTTCCCGCATGGATATTGGAGGAAATTGTCCTTGTCTTCTACCATGTGGAGTATTTTTGGAAATATCACCCTTTTTGGGTCAAATGTAAATAGGTACTGGCAAATCAGGCATATCAGCCCCATCTTGAATGCATCTTCCTTGTCTTTGCATTTCAAAAAAGCTTTCTCAAACTCGCACATTTTCACACTCATGCTCCCTTTAAAATATTTCACCGAGAGAGGTGGACAACCATACAATTTTTCTTGGTCCAACTCAGGAAAAATGCCGAAGCATAGGCCGGTAACCAACGCATACTCCATACCAAATACAAGGTTTTGTCCATTCACCATGAAACTTATCTCCTTGGAGTTTGAGCTTACCCTCCTAATTAACATATGATGTACAATAGTTCCTGAGAACTGCAAGACCGGGGCTGTGAATAATGATCTGAACTGGGTATTGTAAACACTCTCCAAAAGATCCATTTCCTCGAACTTATTAACAATCTTCTTCAGGCTGAGGGCACTTTTCCACGAAATCCGACCAGGAAACTCAGTAACTGTTGTTTCTTCAATCTATAAAAGGAACAACATCATCAAAAATGTAAGAACAAACACATACACCATCGCAAACCATAAGTACTTAGCGAATCGCTAAGCACTTAGCGAATCGGGAGGTACCTAGCGAATCGGGAGGTACCTAGCGAATCGGGAGGTACCTAGAGAATCGGGAGGTACCTAGCGAAACCATTAACTGAACATAAGACAGCTTAAACCATACATAAACTAACTAATAAAAAACTCTAAACAAAAAATCAGAAACAAACACTAAAACCTAACATGCAAAAACCAAAATCCATAAACAAAAATCCAGAAAATGATCGGCCACCACTAGGTATTTAGCAAATCGCTAGGTACTTAGCGAATCAGGAGGTACCTAGCGAAACCCTAATAGCGAAAAAATTTACTAAACAAAAGACAAAAAATGGACCATACATAAACTAATAAAAACCAGAAACAGACAAAAACCACTTAACATGCAAAAACACTTAACATGCATATACCCTTAACATGCAAAAACCAAAACTCATAAACAAAAAAGCAGAAAATGATTGGCAGGGAGAAGAATGAACCAACCTTCTTAATGACAAACGAGAAGAAAGAACCGAGAAGACGACGGGCAAAAATGATCGGCCTTGACAAGATTCAGTGAAGACAATGGGTTAGAGAGAGAGAGAGTCGGGCGGTTGAAATGAAATGTTCTGAAATTTTTTAATATATAAGGTATAGCGCGTGTGCGTACGCGCGCCTCTTCAACTTCCGTAGCGAGTAGGGAGGTACTCAGCGAATCGGGAGGTACTTAGCGAATCGGGAGGTACTTAGCGAATCGGGAGGTACTTAGCGAATCGCGAGGTACTTAGCGAATCGGGAGGTACTTAGCGAATCGCGAGGTACTTAGCGAATCGGGAGGTGCTTAGCGAATTGCGAGGTCAATGAGCTCCAGCTAAGAGAAGATGGTTTGAATACGATTTCGTTAGTATATTTGTTTAATAACGAAACTGAATTCTAACCATTCTCTTAGCTGGAGCTCGTAGTACTTAGCGAATCGTGAATTACAAAAAAAATTATTGGTTTCATAGGTAATCTATCTCGTTTGACAAGGTATCAACAACAAAGTCATAGTTTTGAAGAGAAGTTGTGTTAGCAAAATAAACCTTATAATTTTACATGGAAACATTTAGATTCTTTAGAAAAGGCCTTTGAAGAATCAATCATTGAGCTCCAGCTAAGAGAAAATTGTTTGAAATTTATTTCTTTAACTTAATGACTAACGAAATCAAAGTCAGCCAATCTTTGCTTATCTGGAGCTCAATAATGGATTCTTAAATGGTCTTTTCTGAAGAATCTAAATGTTTCCATTAATGTAAAAAGATAAGGTTTATTTTGCTAACATAACTCCTCTTCATAACCATGAAGTGATGTAGATACCTTGTCAAATGAAGTTCATGATTAACTATAAATAACAAAAAATTTTGACACTTAGCGAATCGCGAGGTACTATTTAGCGAAACGGTAAGTCCGTAGCGAAACGGTAATT
The DNA here is from genome assembly GCF_907164915.1 of Impatiens glandulifera. Classification (NCBI taxonomy): domain Eukaryota; kingdom Viridiplantae; phylum Streptophyta; class Magnoliopsida; order Ericales; family Balsaminaceae; genus Impatiens; species Impatiens glandulifera. The sequence goes on along the minus strand of NW_025919699.1, from coordinate 114,198 downwards.
AATAAATAATGATAATTATTAATAAATAATAATAATTCATATTTCATAATTCATAATAATAAATACTTATAATAAATACTAATTATAATAATAATAAATTAATAATATTAATAATAATATTAAATTAATACAAAAATAATAACACTAATAAATAATAATAATAATAATAATTAATAAATAATAATAATAAATATATAATTATAACAATAATAATAAATTCTAATAAATCATAATAATAATAATAAATAATAATAGAAAAATAAATAATAATAAATAAATAATAAATAATAATAAATACTAATGTGAAATATAAGATGAGTTATTGATTTTGTAATTTTTTTTATAACTTTATAGTGACTTGTGATAGCCAATTAATTCTAATTCAAAATTTTACAGCAATCACAACCTTATTTAATTTATGAATATCATAATTTTCAACAAAATTAACCGTTTACATTCTTATTTCTTAGGCTGCGGCAGACAAAAATGTTGAAAAAATATGATATTCATAAATTCTACAAGGATAGATTTCTTATTTTACTCTAAAATTTTAAATTTTTTTAAAACAAGATAAATATTTAAAATAATAATAAGTATATGATTTTAAATAACAACTTCAAATAAAATTTTATGATAAAATATATATGATGACAATTTGATGTTAGACTAGTATAATAGATATTAGTGTTGGTTTCTTGAAATTTTATTTCTTACTTTTGAATATATATATATATATATTGAATATTTTAATATACATAATTCTTTTTTTTAATGATTTTTTTAATCACTTTATATTTTATAATGATTGAATTGGTGTAAAAATAAAATCATTTAAACTATTAGTAAAAGACTTATTTACTATATTGATTTGTTGTTATATTGTAAGGATTATTACCATTTTATATAATTTATAAATTTAATTTTCAATTGATTTTTTTCTTATTTCTGATCCATTTTTTTTATGTAAGTATCCAGCATTAATTGGAAATTGAACCCTTTCTTTTATTAGGAACCATTTTTTTTTTGTGACTTGAGTTATTTAATTGTTTTTTTAATTCTAAGAATGTTTTTCAATTTTCTTTCTTCTATATTTTTGTATAGAAAATATAAACAATTACTAATCCATACAAATATAAACAATTACTAATCCATAAATAACGTTTAACCAAATATTTGAAAGACTAACCATTTGACAACTGATCACAATATGATCTTAATTTTTAAGAAGAAAAAAAACACTTCAGTATTATTTGTTGTACAAAATAAACATTTTTTTAAATACTCCAAACAAAAATAGGTGTTTACCTCAAGCTAAATTTGACTAGCATTGACGTGGTAGTTTGGCATCGTAACTTTAAATCAAGAGTGATTAAAAAAATTGTAAAATATTTTTCGATTCCAAATAAATAATATTTTGATTTTTTTATTAATATTTCTAAATTCAATTCATACAACTAAAGTTCATAACTTCACAAGTGTGAATTATATTCGGACATAATCTCTCCTTGTTATGAGAGTACGTAGACAGTCTGTCATGGGTGCGGTCCCAATAGCAATTACATCCAACATTTAATAAAATTAAAAAAAACCTCAATATATACAACTAAAGTTCATAACTCACAAGTGTAAACTACGTTCGGACATGATCTCTCATTATTATGAGAGTACGTAGGCAGCCTATCATGAGTGCGGTCCCAATAATTTCAAAAAAACCAAAAACCTTATGTCAATACCAGGGGAATTTTTATTAAAATAAAAATGAAAAAAATTTCTCATCCCAAAGCAGTTCTTAACTTCACAAGAACTGAAGTACATTCAGACCAGATTTCTTCTTGTTAGGATGAGAATATGTAGGCATCTTATCATGGGTTCAGTCCATATAAAATAAAACAAAACAAATCCTCAACAGAACTGAGTGATAAAAACAGTCTCAACAGTTCACACAAGAGACTGGACACCTGAAAATTTCCCATCAAACTCATTTGTTGACCCCAAACAAAACTTTGAGTCATGATCTATTCGTGATACAATTTTGGAATTACGTTCGGACCTAATTTCTCCTTTTATGAGAATACGTAGGTAGCTTGTCACGAGCCCATTTCCAATCAAAATAAAATCCCTAGAAAGTCAATTTTTTAGATGAGACAAAGTATATCCCCGTAGAGTTCAAGCAACAAGAATTTGGGATCACAAAAATCTATCCAAAAACAATCAAACTCCTATATCGATACTAGGGGCATTTTTGGAAGATAAAAACGAGATAAAACCTTAAACATTTTTAGTGCCAAACAAACTGATGAGCGAGCATAAGAAATGAGTAGGGATGCGGGAAAAGACGTTTCTCCCAATGAATGCCTCTTGACGAGTCAATGTAACTAGTGGGATCCGAGTGAGGCGCTTCGTAAACAGATCTACCTCAAGCCCAGAAAAAAGCTTAAACTACTGATATTTAAGAGGGAGGTCATAAAAGATGAATTCCCAAACTAGGAACTATGTCATGAACAGAGGTGAGGACTCGTCTCAAGTAGAGGTCAAGTGCAAAGATCTCAGACCTCAAGTTAAAGAATCAAGTCAATTAAGACTGTGTTGGTTGAGATATAAAGTACAATATTGTTGTTCAATTAGATTTTCACTAAATTTTCAAGAAATAATAAATTGTTTTAGTCTATCAGATACACCCCGTTCATCAAGAAAAAAGACCGAAAAAATAGAACAATACTCATAGAGGTTGAGATATTGAAATCACCATTTGTTGTTTATCTGGACATTGTCTAAATTACCAATGCAATAACAAAAATGTACTGATTCTATTAAACATAACCTGAGTAAAAAAAGAGCCCAAAGACCTGAAAATTTGAAGCTGACCTTTGAAATTTGAGAAGCGAGACTCAACCTCATGATGCACGGTTGAAAGATTAAGCATTCGAGCGAACAAAATCCTCGAAGAAACTCAGGGGAAAACGTCATGGTAAAAGATAAGTCTCTAAAGCGATAGCATGAATCTCAAATAACATCGATTACATGTGATTTCCTCTCGACACACTTCAAGGAAGGAAGTACGGAAACGATTCTTGAAAGTAATCCAAAGACCGATGAAAAAGACGTTAGTACAAAATTAAGGGAGTCTGATTTCGAACATAATCACTAACTAGAGTTGTGATTAAATAATTTCTCACTCAATGAGAGTATCGATACGAACATAATCACTAATTAGAGTTGTGATTAGAAAAATTAATTCTCCTGCTAAACAGAAGAGAGATGTTCTTAAAAATTATATTCAAGTATTTCACTAAAATGAGGAGGGATACTTAAATTGAACATTACGCTAAACAGAAGAGCGATGTTCTTAAAAATTATATTCAAGTATTTCGCTAAACTGAGGAGCGATACTTCAATTGAATATTTCACTAAATAGAAGAACAATGTTCTTAAAAATCATGAATATATTCATGTATTTTGCTAAACTGGTGAGCGATACTTAAATTGACCATTTTGCTAAACAAAAGAGCGATGTTCTTAAAAATTATATTCAAGTATTTCGCTAAACCGAGGAGAGATACTTAAATTGAATATTTCGCTAAACAGAAGAGCGATGTTCTTAAAATTATATTCAAGTAATTCGCTAAACCGAGGAGCAATACTTAAATTAAACATTTTGCTAAAAAGAAGAGCGATGTTCTTAAAAATAGTATTCAAGTATTTCGCTAATTCGAGAAGCGATACTTAAATTGAACATTTTGCTAAACAGAAGAGAAGTGTTCTTAAAATTATATTCAAGTATTTCGCTAAACTGGTGATCGATACTTAAATCGATAATAATCACTAAGTAGAGTTGTGATTAGAATAATCATTAAGATTTTTTGCTCCATGAAAGAAGCGGCACAAACGTAATCACTAAGCAGAGTATTGATTAAAATGATTAATAAATTTTATTGCTCAATGAGAAGAATAATAAGAACACAATCAACAAACTAAGTCAAGATGTGTACTCACGTACAATTCAAAGGCTAGGCGAGGTGTGTAGTGATATAGTTAAAATAACTAGGTGTTGATTTATGCGATCGATTGACTGGAACGATGTATATCACAAAGCGAAATAAAACATAATCAAAAAACTAAGTCAAGATGTGTACTCACGTACAATCCAAAGACTAGGCAACGTGTGAAGTGATATAGTCGAAATAATCAGGTGTCGATCCATGCGATCGATTGAACGGAACGATGTATATCCTAAAGTGAAATAAAACACAATCAGCAAACTAAGTCAAGATGTATACTAACATACAATCCAAGACTATGCGATGTGTATTGATATAGTTGAAATAACTAGGTGTCGATCCATGTGATCCATTGATCATAATGATGTATATTCTAAACCGATATAAACACAATTAATAAACTACGTCAAGATGTGTACTCACGTAAAATCTAAAGACTATGCGAGGTGTGTAGTGATATAGTCGAAATAACCATGTATCAATCTATGTGATCGATTGACCAGAACGATGTATATATCTCGAACAAATATAAACACAATCAGCAAACTAAGTCAAGATGTATACTCACGTACAATTCAAAGACTAGGCGAGGTGTGTAGCAATATAGTCGAACTAACCAGGTGTCGATCAATGTGATCGATAGACCAGGAACGATGTATATTCCAAATGATACAATCAGCACGCTGAGATCATGAGAGATGTATTAATTCCAAGTAACGCAATCAACAAGCGTCGAGATATGTACTCATGTACAATCCAAACACTAGACGAGGTTGTATGCGTTTAAAAACGTCTGACCCGCAAAAATGATTTTTTCAACTTTTAAAAAATAAATATAAAATATAAATATCTCTTTAAAAAAATTTGAAATTAAATTAAATCAAATCGGAGAATTGTTTAAAAACCAGTTTGTGACTAAAGATTAGCCACCTAAATTTCTTAAAAAATAGGAAAAATAAATAAATGTTTGTCATATAGAACAATAACGGTTTCTTGGAAAAGAGGATCTTTAGGGTTCGGTTTTGGTTACACGTGAAAAATGGTTTTGACGTTATGTCTCACACATGCATGTTAGAAATATTCTCTACTTCTAATATTTTGGCCATTTAAAAAAAATATTTTACACTTATTTATCCGTTTATTTGTCCAATCATTCTATCTAAAATATCTCGAATATATATTAATACAAATCTAGAAATAATACATATTAAATAATAATATTAATAATTATTCTCAAATAAATAAAATGAGAAAATAAAGGGAATTAAAATTTATTATATTCATAAATTAATTTTTATGATTATAAATAAATCAATCCATGATTTTTGAGTTTTATATTAGAAACACAAAAATTAAATTAAATATTTTACAAAATAAATCTAAAATTTAATTTTATTAAAAATATTATGTTTATTTTTTTTTATAAAATGATCTAAAGGCATTTAAATTTACTTTAAAAAAAAATAAGAAAAATAAGTAAAACAAACTGTAGTTTCCTTTTTGATATATCTGACAAATCCAATTTCACAATTTATAAATATTTTCAATATAAAATTAATTATTATAAATTTAATTGAATAAAAAAAATAACTTTTAAGTTATTTTAATAAGATTCTTAATCAACAATTTAAATTTAAAAGAAATTAAATGATAAATAAGAGTTTACAGTGAAAAAATTCTTAAATAGATAAGAAATTCTCAAACAACCTCGTATACACACAAATGAAAAAGAAAAAAAATTATGAATATGATTTTAAGTTTTTTTATCTTTGTTTTCCTCTTCCTCTTTTTTTTGGCACTGTATTATATTTACAGTGGTCTCTTGCCCCTTCCATGATGTAATTTACTTCGGAAAGAATTTTAGCGTTTTATTTGTCATTTAGTATTTACATGTCTCTCATCATTTTCCTTAAATCCCTAAAAAAAAAATCAAAATTAATAGTTATTAATTTTATTTATACAAATAAATTGAGTACTAATATATATATATATATATATATATATATATATATATATATATATATATATTTATAATAAATTTTAATAATAAATTACACAATAAAATTGGAAATTTTCAAAACACAATGTGTATGTTCAAGTTTGGACATGCATTTTTCTTAACATAGTGATCTCCACAAATTTTGTCCTAGAGGGACATTATATACATACTCATTTTTACCCCTAATTTTTATAGTTTATAAATGACTATTTTTTAAATAAGTGAATTTTTAAGAAAAAGTTAATTTTGAATTTCAATAAATTATTTAAGGTGATAATTGACCTAAGTTATGAAACACAAGAGTTTTGTCGTACTTAATATATAAATAATAAATTTTTTTTTTTAAAAAAGGAAGACATTTCTTTATTATGTTGAAGGATTTTGGACATTTTTATTTAAAGATATGTTTAATTGAGTTTTAATTAAACATTTTGGACATTTTTATTTAAAGATATGTTTAATTGAGTTTTAATTAATTAAATCACCTTACACATAAACATAGAATAAAACAAAAATAATAATATTTTAACATAAAAATGTTTTTATATTCATATTAACCAATTATTTTAATTTATTTTTGTTTTTATTAATATAATTAAATAATTTTTTTTTTGGATATTAGGAATAAATATAATTATTTCATTTTAATAATAAATAATCATTTGTTTTTATTTTTCCATTTATCATTTTATTTAATAAAATTTGGTAGGGGAAGAGAATTATTGGGTGACAAAATAAAAAAGAGAAAGAAGAATGAGTTGAAGAGGAAACATGAAAGACTTGGTCATTCTTGAATTAATTACATCATTTAATAAATCATTTAATAAATGGAGCTTAAATCCATGTCAATTGAAAATGCTCCATTTAAAATATATTGACATATTTTAAAATGAAAATTCATTTCAATTCTCAAGTGGGTTAAATGGGCCTTGGGCATAGGTTTTTCCTTGTGAATTCCCTATAAATACACACTCTTGTGCAAGTGCACAACGGTCACATTTTTTTAATTATAACACCCCTAGCTGCCCCTTTCAAATTTCCTAAGCAATTACCAATTGGACTTAAGGTTTTTCACATCCCAAAATCAAGAAAGCAACCCTTGTAAGCTTCTTTGATTCTTTCCTACTTTTGTCTTTTCCTTTCATCTAAATAACATGTTTGTATTTGTATTTTTCTTCCTATTATATAATGTAATCACATCTTTAAATTAGATTAGGTTTTAATTTCTGTATTCTTAAGAATGTAATTATGTAAATATAAACTGCAAGAACATGTAAATATAAAAAAAAAATGAAAACACCAAAACAACTAGAAAACGAAAATTAAACAAAGATTTGTTCTAAACTTTTTTTTAAACAAAATCGACTCATGAATTGACCATTTGAATAACCCTAAAAAAAATTAACAAAAAACTGTAATATGTTATTTTATTTTATATTTGATTTTAATTTTATGTAATTATATCTAAGATTTTAATTTATATAAATGTTCTTTTATGTGTTAACCATGTTTCTGGAAAGTTTCATGCCGATTGGGATACATTTGGATCACCAAATAAGTTGTTAGCTAAGATCAGGTCGAAAACTAGAAGAAGCATGTATGTTGTTTTAGCGACGCTTATGACCCACAGACTGAACCTGTCTTTACTGATATCTCCTAGGGATGTAGCGGATCCGACGAAGTAAATCCCTTTTTGAGACAAGTACCTTGAGAGAAGTAGATCATTGCATGAGGAATACACCTTTGAATGCCTTATCCAAGCCTTAGGAAAGAAATGCATGTCCTAGGTTGAGGCTGCTGAACGAGGGCAGAAGAAGGTTTGAGTTGAGGTCTAATGAAGGAGTTCGTGTAAGATTTGAAGAGGGACAATGTTTCCAATTAATTTAGGGTCGTTGGAGGTTATTTTAGGAATAATTTTAAAAGGAATTTAATAGGTTATGCAGATAAGGGTTGTCGGATGTGTATTTTATTTAAACTTTTACCGACGCATAATATAAGCCGGAAATTATATGTCGCTTATGTGTCGCATAAGTGTGACTCCTTGTAGTAAATGCTAAGATTTTTTTTTTGGGTTATATTTCTCTTTCGATTTGATTCATATATTCTATTGAGTGCATCTCCCACTCCAAATTAATTAGGTAAGCCTAATAAAAAAATGTCTATATTTTTAAATTAGAAAATGAACTCCACTTATCTATACTTTTGATATTATATTCTCCGGATTCAAGATTTCCGCATCTTGTTCCTATTGAGTACTATTTTTGAGCCGGTGTCTCATGTCAACTTTAATTCAAGCAAAAAAATATTTTCAGCTATGCATAAAGTAAATTTTTTTCCACCGCATAAAAGTTTGTATGAAAATGTCGAGCATAATCGGTGTAGATTATGGCGACGCTTATTTATGTGCCGGTATAATTAATTTAAGTGTCACCAAATGTATTATACCTTTGGTTTATTTTAACCATTTTATTTCAACAAATTTCTTTAGTTTTAATTTTGAGATTTTTAACTAAATTCAACTATCAAATCATATTTCTTCTCAATTATTAAATTAATCAATTAATCAACCAAAATATTAATATATCCTACTTTATTCTTATAAATTTTTTAAATACAAAAATATTATAATAATTCAATTAATTTAAAAATCAGATAATTTTTTTTTTCATCAAACAATATGTTAGTAAAATTCATTAAAAATCCTCAAATAGCCAACACAATCAAGATATAAGGGCAGATTTCATAAGAGTTTGATTACAATTTATTTATTTGGATATGAATGTTGGTTGTTTGAAAAAAAGTTTTTTAGTATCTTAATATGCATAATGTGTTTTTATATTAATTTGTTTTTGAAATTTTAGAAAGATATATAAACATGACCTCTACTAGGTAGGTATGTCTTCACTCTCATGTAAACGTTTTTAGTTAGATTCGAGCACAAAACTTTGGATCTTTTATTAAATTATTAATTACTTTATTATAAACTAAAAAAATAATTGAGTTTTTAGTCAATTATGAAATGAGTTTTTTCTAGTTAACTCCTTTCCATAATTTTGTAAAAAAATAGAAACGATTAACCAATAAATAACTGACTAACCGAACATTTAACTCCTCCTTCTTCAAGAATATTATGATGCTTTGGTGATAGAGATATATAATTTATTTATTTAATTTTTCACATACCACATATATATATATATATATATAAATATATAACTTTTGTAATGATGCATTATCATTTTTTCACTAAATAAACAACTTATAATATTCCATTCATACTAATTGGCCATTAATGTTGGCGATGCATGCTTAATAATATATTAATTATTTTATCTAATCCCTTTATATTGGGACACCTTAATCCTTTTGGATCTTTGTGCTTTGAATCAAGCACCAAACAGATAAGAGAACATTCTCAAAGAGATTAGGTCATGTTAAAATTTTGCAGAAAAATAAATGGGTCAATAGTAAGTTGGTTTTAGACTGTAAATATTTTAGTTTGTGTTGTATCTACATCTTTTGAAACTAAATGCACTGCAATTTTAGTATTTGATATTTTCTGTATTTCACATCTATATATTGATAGATAACATGATAAATATGTACTTTACAATTTTATTATTTGACATTTTCTTTATTATGGTTTAATAAATATTATATTTTTAGTAAAACAGTTCAAAATTTAATAAAAAACAATTAGATTTAGCGACAATAGATAGTTTTCACCGGTGCTAATTTAGGTGCCGCTAATTTTTTTACCGATCCCACTGACCATTTTACAGTATTTGAAAACAGTATTTACTGGCGCTTTTAAGCTTCCCGGTAGTAGTGTCCTTAACCTAATACCGACGTTAAACAACTTTAATAATATGCATTTATTACGACGATTTGTATATTTTAAGCACCTTCTTACCTTGTAGTGACATTTTTGTTAATATTGGAAAAGTTAAAATATAGATGTTTTTTATAAAATACTCAATAACAAAATATTTATAAGATATATTTTTTGATTGAAATAAAGTTATCCTAGTCACCTAAAAATGTTATCTACAAGAAAATACATGATCAAACAAAATTTTAGGCGGGAGGAAACTGATTACATAATCAATGTTAGGTTTTTTTATCAAACAAAAAGACCTTCAATATTTTTTCTTTCTACAAATTCATATTAAGAACATTTAGGTTGTCTATGAGAACAAGATTACAAACAACAATATATATGGAACATTAGGCGCTAAAAAATAATAGAGAAGATTATATATATGGAACATTAATTAATATCAAAGTGCTAAATTTTGGACCTGTGAGAATAGGATTCCTTTAATACAATTATTAAAGTACCTTTATATATTCTCTTAATGCATGCTATGAGAGAGACCTTATTTTATTTTTTTATGGTTACACCTGTAAAGTGTGGTCCATTTTGTATGTGATTTATGTTCTTTATTAGTAAACAAGAAAATCATTACCAAAATATATTTTTAAAGTAGAAAGTAAACTCCACTTACCTATACTTTTGATATATAATTTCTCATTTCAAATTATAAGACTTTCGCATCTTGTTCCCATTGATTACCGTTCATGATCAACTTTAATTCAAGCAATAACATACTTTCAACTACGCATAAAGTAACCTTTCCACCACATAAAAGCGTTTTTGTGGTCCATTTTGTATGTGATTTATGTTCTTTATTAGTAAATGAGAAAATAATTATTGTTTAATTAAGTCTAGGATCAAATTAACCTCAATATAATAGTTATAAAAATAATAATTTAGGGTCCCGGGGAAGGGTGTCCCTAGGCACAAATACATTTAAAGTTAGAGTTCCACAATAACATTGAGAGAAGTTTATTCATCTGATTCTGATTGATTGATTGAGAGATAAACACCATGGCTGATATTGCTCTAATCAGTGGTTTGCTTTCAAAATTGGCACCTCTCATTAAGGATGAATTCTCCTTGCTTTGGAATTTTAAGAAAGAGGTTCAAAAACTATTGAGCACATTATCTGCAATTACTGCCGTACTCGAGGATGCTGAGAGAAAGAACGTGCGGGAGAAGGACAAACAAACTGAAGATTGGTTGCGGAAACTGAAAGATGTAGCATATGAGGTTCGAGACATCATGGATGAGTGCACCTTTGAAGATCTTCGTCTTCAAGTCAAAAGGCTTAATGCCTCCTCTTCTTCAACCCAGAACCAGGTAACCAACTGTATCTCCCATCCTTTTAGCAATACTAAGAAGCGTCTGAAAATTGGTCAAAAAATTAAGGATGTTCAAGAGAAACTAGACCAAATTTCTTCAGAGCGCCAAAAATTACATTTGCGTGAATCTGTTCATGACTCTAAAATAGACAATCTTACTAGTAGTTGTCGTGAAACCATGTCTCTTCCTAGTTCTAATAAAGTATATGGAAGAGATAAGGAGAAGAAAGAGATTATTGATATTCTACTCAATAATACATCTAGTACTGTTAGTGTTGCTACAGAACAGTTATCTGTTCTGCCCATTGTTGGAATGGGAGGTTTAGGTAAAACAACACTTGCCCAAATGGTCTTCAATGACTATGAGGTTTCTAAGCATTTTGATACCAAAATATGGGTTTGTGTTTCTGATGAATTTGATATTAAGTTGGTCATCAAAACCATCTTAGAAGAAAAGGCAGAAGCTTGTTTAGAAGAATTGCAGAAAAAAGTTAGGGATAAATTGAGAGGGAAAAGATATTTAATTGTACTAGATGATGTTTGGAATGAAAACATTGAGGCATGGGATCAGTTGAAATCTATATTAGATTGTGGATTAAAAGGTGCTTTTGTACTTACAACAACACGTAAAAGAAATGTGGCAGAAATCATGGAAACTATTCAACATGTTATGTTATCATCTCTATCTGAAGATGAGTGTTGGTTATTATTCGAAGAACGTGCATTTGTGCATGGAAAACCAAAACCTCCAAACTTTATTTATATTGGTAAAGAAATAGCTAGAAAATGTAGGGGTATTCCCTTAATTGCCAAGACATTGGGAAGTCAATTGGGGTTTAAGGATGACGAAAAAGAATGGTGCAGAATAAGAGATAGCGAGATATGGGAGATATCCCAAAATGAAAATTCTATCTTGTCTATTCTAAGGTGGAGTTACTATGACCTCCCTTATCATTTGAGAAGATGTTTCGTGTTTTGTGCCATATTTCCAAAAGATACTAAAATTGAAAAGGAGGGATTAATCCAATTGTGGATGGCTCATGGTTTAATTCCTACAGTTAAAAATCAAGAAGTTGAAGAGGTTGGGAATACAATTTGGAAGGAGTTGTGTTGGAGATCCTTTTTCCAAGATGAAAAAGAGAACAAAGATTGGCATCATGGAGTTTATACAACATGTATGATGCACGATCTTATGCATGATCTTGCACATTCTATTATGAAAGATGAATGTTATACTATAGATGATAATAATTCAAGTGATGGTTTAGGACTTGAAATTCGTCATGTAACAGTAAAAGATCATCGGTTGGACAAAACATCAGTTTGTTCTTTTAAGAAAATGAGAGGGTTGCATTCAATAGTGCTCGATGTTAAATTTAATTATGAAACTGTCGAGGAGATTTTGAGCGTCTTGAAGGAATCTCCGTTTTTACGTTTCCTTGAAGTAAAATCATTTTATGAGAAATATCAAGATTTGTGTTACTTGGGATATCTAAAATATCTCAGATACTTAGACCTTTCATATACTAATAGAACAACATTGCCCAATAGTATTTGTGATCTCTTGAACTTATATACTTTAAAACTGAGTTATTGTTATCGTCTTAAATGTTTGCCTAGAAATACAAAAGACCTTATTAATCTGAGACATCTTTATTTGGAGGGGTGTGAACGATTAAAATATATGCCTAGAGGGATGGGACAATTGAAACATCTCAAGACGTTAAGCTTGTTTGTGATAAGCAAGAAGAAGAGAGACTTCCAACTAGATGGATTAAAAGAATTGGATATCGGCGGATCATTGAAAATCAAGAACCTTGAAAGAGTTAGTGATGAATGTATTGCAAGAGGGATAAGCATGGTTAAACAGTCGAGTATCAATAAGTTGGATTTGGAATGGAATGTTGAAGATAATGAAGTTGATGATAATGAGAGGAAGAGTACTAGAGATGAGAAAATATGTGAAGCTCTAGAGGTTTCAACTGTGAGGCTGAAGATATTAAGAATGAGGGCTTACAAAGGTGTGAATCTTCCTAAATGGGTGGGAAAGTCATCTCCTTCTCTAACATTCCTTGAGCTTAATTACTTGGACAATGTGAAAACTATTGCTAGTAGTAGCGATGCCAATGAAATGATAGTAGTATTCCCTTTCTTAGAGGAACTTCATATTTGGAATGTGAAGAATTTGACAGAATTGGTGTCTGGTAGCTGTTGGAGTACTGGAGCATTCCCTAATCTATGCAAGATTGATATAATAAATTGCCCAAAGCTAGGAAGATTGTCGCCACATCTCAAATCACTCAAAGATCTAACTGTTGAAGGTAAATGTTCTGATGAATTGTTATATAGCATCTGGAATCTTAATGGTCTCACTCATCTCAAACTTGGTGAATTGAATAATGATTTGGAGCACATATTCACCGACAACAACATGAATGGAATTGAAGTAGTGTTATTCCCTTTATTAGAGAAACTAATTATTCGTGAAATGAAGAATTTGAGGGAATTAGTGTCTCCTACTATTCCTAGTCCCGGACCATTCCCTAATGTATTGGAGATTGAGATATGTTATTGCCCAAAGTTAGGGGCCTTGCCACATCATCTCAAAGCACTCAAACATGTAACTGTTCGTGGTGAATGTTCGGATGAGTTGTTATATAGCATCTCAAATCTTAGTGCTCTCACTCATCTCACTCTTAAGTGCATGAAGGAGAGAAGTGTTTTATTTCGAGCTGCTAAGTCATTAATGTTTGATGAAGATGAGATACCATCATCAAATCAAATCCTTGGGAACAATAATATTGAAGCACAATTAGGAGTACGCACATCTTTCATATCTCTTCAATCCCTAACTATTGAGTCGTGCCGCAAGTTAAGACGTTTGTTTGATGAGGGAATGAAAGAGACATTAAAGATTAGTGGCTGCGAGAACCAACAAAACCATCATCATTTTCATCTCACGGAATTAGATATTTATAATTGTCCGGAGTTGATGATATCAGTTGAGGAATTTGGAAACCTCAATATTAATAATTCACTACAGAGATTGCGTATCCGGGGTTGTCCTAAGTTGGTGTCTTCAGAAGAAGCAGACGAATTTATGGCACTCCTACGTTCCCTTCAAGCAAGACTTCGTCCTACCTACTTCAAATTTGGTACGTAGCCAAACAACTACATACTATTCCATTGCAGAAGAGTCAATTAGAAGGTCCTACAAATTATATTCTATTAATTAATGACTTGTAATTTCTTGACATGCAGCAAACCCACCAAGGTGGTTTCAGTGGAAGCACTTTGAGTTGTGAAGTGAAGTCATAATAACTTCAACGCAGGTTACATACCTATATAACTAAACTAAAGAAATAATTATATTATTCATTTTGTAAGGCTTTATAAATTCTTATTGACTTAGGTTGTCTGAAGTTCACAGTAGATATTCTATTGGAAAAGAAAGACCAAGAGCAGAGCATATAAAACAAATTTGGTAAGTACCTAAACAATTACATTCTTCCATTGCAGAGCTCTGTTTCTGTGATTTTATTTTTAAACCAAATATTTATCATAAATATAATTCTAACTTTCTATCGAATATGTTGTTTCTTTCACCATCTGGTTTCCATTATCCATCAAACTTATGGCTAATTATTAATGTAATTCCATATTCACACTATAACATATGTTATATATATAATCTTTTGCATCAGGAATATTGAAGCATCTTTTGTTGTAGAAAATGGGAGCAAGTTATTGTCTATATTCTGATTCATCGATGCAGCCAAACAAATCATTTATGTAAACACCTGAGAAAGGAGAAAAGGAGAGAGAATGGTAATAATTATTAAGCCCATGAACTATTAATTATATACAATGATAATATTATTCAGATGAAGATTTTACACAACTTCAAGTTTTTCCTTTATTTTAAGTTATCTACTCCTTTTTTGAAGATCAGGTTGATCACAGTTGCAATCTGAATTCCAACAATTTTGACCCTCGAGAAAGTTGATAATGGAATTGTGGATAAAATAGATTTAGACTCACCGATGACCAGATCTCCGAATTCAAGGAAGCCTTCAGTCTCTTCGATAAAGATAGAGATGGTAAGGTTTTCGTATATCATAGTTCCTTCATCCACTTGTTTTCTCTCAGATCTGTATGAGTTTATTTCATTGTGCCTATTTGTTTCATGCCTGGATTCACTTTTTTACTTGAGGAGACTCCTCTTCTTTGGTGGTTTTTTTAGAATACTGATATTGTGGAATGACCATAGGGACTTTTGTTTTTTGTATGAGTTTAGGAAGTATATTTTTGTAGATTGTAAATTGTAGCTCGAATTTTGAATAATATTATGTCATTATAACCTTCTAGATGTTAACCTAAATTCTCTGAAAAAACATGCATGCTGTTTCATATAAGACCTCCATATTTGAATTCTCTTTTATTTGTATGTATTGAATTTTTCAGTTACAATTTGATCATTAATTTGAAACGACGATAAAGTCAAATTATTAGAAATAAAGAATTAAGAGATGTCTTCTTAATTTAGGACAACATTTCGATTGAATGTGAAGCAACAAAATGCCTTTCTAAAGACGTTCTTTAGAACTCGGCCTCGGTATGGAATCAAACGTGCACAGCGTTGTCTATTAGGGCTTGCCTTGATCTGCGGGTCGTGGAAGTTGCTCCCTTTCTAGGTATGTTTCTGAGTTTTTCAAAATTTGTGGCTAAAGAGTTTCATAATTTAAAAAGGAAAAACACAACTGCAGTAGTTGGATGATTTGTTAAGTAATAATTTGTATCTTAAATAGTGTAATCGATCTAGGTCTATTCATTTGATTACCTTATAACTTGCTTAACCGTCTATTCATTTGTTGAAATATTTGTTCCTTAAATCCTTGCATCTATAACTACCTTAATGTTTGATGTTTTCTATAAACTTATTTAAAAACTTTTATGGACTCTTCTCCTGCTACATGATCTGAATTTAGTTCTTCATTAAATTCTTTGTTTCAGTCGTGCCTTTTTTTCCGGAAATGCCCATTATTCCACTCCCATGGAGCACATGTGAGATGCCTTTGTCTAAATACAAGTGTTCTCCCATGAGTTTTGTAACTACATTATTAGCATGTTTAAATATTAAAGTTTTGCTTCGATTTTCTCATTTGCACCTACTTTTTGATAGTTTATTGAACCATAAACGAGGTTCAAGCTCAAATTACATAAATTTAGTTTAAGGCTTTAATCTGGCTTATTGAACTAGTAGATCCATACTTAAATGCTGGCCAAATCTTCACTATGATGAATGTTATATTAATGTTATATTGATATTTTCTTGAAAATAGCTGATTTATGGATAAAGATCTTGGCATTGAATTTTTATATCACTAATTGTTGTCTAAAGTGTAAAATTTTGATTGCAGCCTATGGCATTGGAACAATTTATGTAAGATCGTGATAGTGAAGATGAGGTTGACGATGATGTTGCCGATTTTGAAGATCGACGGGTATGTTTATTTGATTCATTTCTTGGGCTTTCTTAGCTGTCCCAGCTTTGAAAAATTGAAGGGTTAGCAGATTCGCACTGTTAATTTGTTTCACCATCTTATCTTTCATAAAAAGATAATCGCTTCACACATGCAGATTCTTTTCCTGGATGCATTTGTGAATCATTTGCTTTCGTTCAGTTTATACATGATAATAATAAATGGGTATTGTGTTTGATTGCACAAGTAATTAAAATTGTGAATCACATTGTTTTTCGGAGGTGCACATATTCAGTGCTTTTAAACAGTTTTATTTTTATATAATATTTCATGTGATGAATCAATGTTTATTCCTTGGGACAAGACTCTTTTCACTTGAGCTACCATGTCGAATGGAAAGATTCTATATTAGATGAGACAAATAAATAAAGAATTGCTCGATATTTAAAATGAGAACATACGTTTCAACTATAGTAATATGATAAGATGATTGTTGATTTAACATATTTGAAAAATCAAAATCTTTATTTTCCAACCAATTTACGCTTTGTCGTTGCAGATGCTTGATGATTTTGTGGATGTTACCAAACATGAAAAACAATTGATGCATATGTGGAACTCATTTGTGAGGAAACAACATTAATTCTTTTACATTGATTATCATAGTAATATACCTGGTATTGCTATTGGAAGCATGGAACCTATTTCATAATGGCTTCTTTAATGCTAATGTTTATTTTTTCACATTGGCAGAATATTAGAAGACAATCATATACATTGGGGTTGTGTAGCATTTTCGAAAATGCATGGCCCAACACTTGTACAATCGCCACTATGGTAGCTTGTGCTTTTTCATCTTCATTTGATTAAATTTACTTTTTCAGTACCTCACTACAACAAAACATACTTTCAACTACCCTTATATGCCAACGCATATTAAGCGTGGTAAAAATTAAAAGAAAATAACTTTTGTCAACCTTTATATCTATACAACCACCTCTATTTTTTTATATACAAAATTTGTTAAATAATTTAATAATTTTAATATTTTTTATGTTTTATTTTTAAACTTTATAAATAGTTTATTTCACTATTATATATTTTTTTAAATTAGGAATAATTTTTTAAATATATTGAAAAACACAAGACCAATTTTCTAACTTAGTTTGCTGCAACCAGTTCGTCCGCAGCAGCCAGTTCGGTGTTATCTTTACTCACAACACAACTTTGGATTCTCTGTTTTCCTCACATATTTCTTTAAGATCCGAACAAATTGCTTCAATTCTCTCGCCAAACTCTATGCGGATCTAATGGTGGTTAAGATGATGAGATGGCGGCCGTTCTATCAAAGAAATTTGAAGTTTGGTTAGTCGTTCGTAGGTATAATCCGGCGATTATACTGGAATCGGAGGAATGACAGGGGATGACAGTGTTTGCCCTAAGTCCGTTCCGACGACAGTTAAGAGGAATTTCACTAAGGAGGGAAGGATTGGAGTAAACGGTGTCGTATATTGGGAGGAAGAGTTTCAATGTGCATGTGATCTTTCTGGTTACAAAGACAATATTTTCCATCCTTGGGAGATCTTTTGACACTGTTGAATGTGAGTTGTTTTGTTTTTTCTTTATATATAGTTATGAAATCCTGTTGAGAATATGAAATTGATGCATATTTTGCTGGAATCAGAACTCGAATCTAGGGAAGAAGAATAAGGTGTTTATTGTTGGAACAACATTATTGAATCTTGTTGAATTTGCTTCTAAAGCTGATGAGAATAACATTGATCTTAATATCCTTGTCATCTCTTCTAGTTCATCTGATCAATGTGGTTCACTTTTGGTAGGTCTACCTGTTTTTTTTAATCTTTTTTCAAGCACTCTTGATTAGATACTAGATTTCTGATGTTTATTTTTGTTGCAGATATCACTCAGTTTGTTAGAGCTGAGAAACCATTCAAGATTCTGCAGATTCAATTCATAAATTCTTCAATTCTTGATTCTCTGACATTCTTCACACCATCTAGATCGGTGTTGCATGTAAATCACTTTTCTACTTACAGTAATCATTCAATCTCCTTATCAACTGTTTCAATTTCGACCTTCTTTCCATTCCATATCTATATAGATCGTATTCCATTCGCACATGCGGATCATTCATTCATGGTCATATACTCCAGAATTCTATTGTTATTGATGTTGTGTTTGCCTGTGATGAGAGAACTCATCCTCCATATGAGGCTGAATTTTATGTTAATAATATTGGAAGATTAAGTTTATGCATCATGTTCTATTTATTTGATTGTATTTAACGATTATACTGAATGTATGAATCCGATTCTTTTTTCATCATGTTTTATAGGCTATATATTTTTAGCACATATGCAATCCTTGAAGTGATTTCTTGTTTATTCTATTTGCTTTAGTGAGCGTATGTTAAGAACATATGGGAAAATGAAATGGACATTGTTTGGAGTGATCATTCTAGCGGTAAAACTCCAAACTCGATTCATAATTTTAGTTTAAGCATATGACATTATCTTTTGAACTGTTGTATGTTTTGTTACTTCGATTATGTTCATCAAGTAAAGCATGATCTCTTTTTTTTCCTCTCACTTGTGTGTCTTTCATCTATCTTTGCAAACTTATGGATGTATCTTGTTGTGATTCACATACCTAGGATTTCTGAGGAGGCCACTTGCTATCATTGCTGCTGGTCTCATGGCACTGAGCATAGCAATCTTAAATGATAGGTAAGTCCATGTATATATCAAAATTACTGTCGTTCTATTTATTTTTGTTCCTATTCCAAACAATCACATTTTTATACTCAAATCATATTATGACAATAATTTCTTAGTGGAATCAAACTATATATATTATACAAATCTAATTAAGTTGATATATTGTTTTCAGCTCAGTTTTCTAATTAAGTTTATGAATTAAAAATTGTACTTATATATTCCTTATAATTTCTTATGGCCCATATATATATACAAATTGTTATCGGTAATTGGTTTGATATATATATATAGGAAGTCTTTCAAATTGGGCTTTAGTCATGATCTATACATACGATGTAAACCAAGTATAGTTAGTGAGTGTTTCCTAGATCAGACCATTCTATTGGAATGAAAGAGACGTTTCATCCCAAAATGGAAAAGACCAAAGAACACATAGAATTCTGAAAAAAAAATATAATAAAATGAAAGATGAATGAACTTTTTATATGTATTGATTGATGCTCAAAGTCAAAGGGAAAGACAAAATGTACATTATGGACGCCAGATGATCAGCAGAAGAAAAGTGAAACGAATAATATAACAATTGAAAACAGATTCAGCCTGATGTGGGTGGAGAAGAAGTGAGATTGTAAAATTCCCTTGTATTTATACTACTGATCACAACCCAAAGGATGCTAAAAAAAAGCATCCAAACTAGCTAGCAAGCAAGTTTAAGCTTCAATATTGATAGTTTTAATTTTATTTTGAAGAAGAATAATAATGTAGATTTTTTTTTATTCATATATACAGTTAGGTAATAAAAATTAACAAGTTAACAAATTTTGTTCTGTATTCAATCTTTAATTAATAGATGCATGCATTTATGAATTTCTTATCATGAATTTTGGAATATAAATATAAATCTTAAATCCTAGCTTTATATATATATGCATGGCTTGCAATTCTCAATTAACTAATTAGTAAGGGATTATGGGTATTGTGATCATTTCACATTCTTGCAAGTAGTAATTACTTCATTCATTAATTTAGCATAGTATTGTTCCTTCCAAATTCCAATTCCATTCATCTCCCCACTAATTACTTAAGAAACAAATGGAGGAGTTGAGAAGACTTTTACTATTATTTATATATACACATGGATGCAGACCATCATCATATCATCATCAGCTTTCATCTACCAAAGTTAAGCATGCCTTCAGGATCCAAGAATATGAGGAATGACAAGAAGATGAAGAATGAGAAGAAATCTCCCTTTGTCTGATCATGGGAATGACACTCATAAAAGTAAAAACTCACTTAAGTACTTCATATTTGGAAATTTCTTTATTTATTTCTTATGTCTCTTAAATTTTCTCTTTTACATATGTTGGTCTCTATATTATAAATTTTTTGCAGATAAAGACAAAGTTATGTGTTTAGAGGTGGTTGCTGAGCCAAAACAGATTCCTCCTTTTCAGAATGAATTGATTAACTCATTGACTGTCAATTTGATTGACTCCTCAAAGAAGGAGGAGGATACATCAATTGGTATATAACTGTTATGATTTCCTTGTCGTTAAACAATAAATTTTCCTATTTGTCAAGCCAAATATGTTTTTTTTCTTACAGTTATGGTTAAGTTGAGAATGTGATTGCAAAAGTGCAGAATGGAATGTCTAAAAAGGTTCAATACTTTTAAGAATCATAAATGACTTGATGAATTTTTTGTTATTTGTATAAGAGTTTAATGAAATTTGTGTTTGACAGATGTGGTTGTTATTACATCAAAGTCAAGTGAAAAGGAAATTATTTCAGAGGTTGTTGTTGGGAAGGTGGAAGAGTTGTCTCTCTTGCCAAGTTTGGTACAAACTGTGGAGGTTATTACATCAAGTGGAAGTGAGGTGAATGGGATCGATGAAGTTATTGTTGTTAGTGCATGTCCATATATATTGTATTTTCTTGTCTAGTTCAAATATTTTACCCTCTGTTTCTTATTATTGATTATATTGTGTTTGTATGTCCAGTTTTCTGAACCCAACTGCTTCAATCAATCTTATTTAACTAGAAAACTTCAGACAAATACTTCAGAAAACTCTGTTTGATGTAGAGAAGTTGTTAGAAAAATTCACCAATTCCAACTAAGTGGAACCTGTATTTTATGAGATAATTTTTCTGTGAGAATTTTAATTGATTTTGTTATAATTAAAAATGTCAATAATTAGTATAAAACAATTTTTTCTTAATTATTAATTTAATTAAAAAAGATTCAGATAAAATTGTCAAAAAAATCAATATTATAATAGGAAGAATTGTTAAAAATGAAATAGACTTTTAGCAACGCTTAAATTACTGTTATCGACTCTTAATTAAGCGCCGTTATAACTTGTGGCCACCCTTTTTCTGGCGACGCAAGAATAAGTGTCGGTAATATTTTTGGCGATGCTTTTGAGGGTTAGCAGAAGTCTTTTTAAGGGTCGTCATAAATCTTTTTTGTTGTAGTGCCTTCAATCTCGAAAATTCATAACCAATTCTTCACTTACTTTCCATTTAAAAACTCTTTCAATTTTTTGATCTGAATTTGGATCACATGAGAAACTGCTTGTAATTTTTTAATTAGTCTGAACATGTGGATCTGTTTATGGACCATATATGTTTCTTTCATTTGTATTACTAAGTTTGCATGTTTCTGGCAACTTTCTTCTTGATGATCTCCATGGAGAAAACAAAAGTTGATTTCAAATATTGTTTGTTTTTATTGGATTTCTTAAGTAATGCATTATTATGCTGCATTTTCTTGTGGTTTACAGGATCTTCTAGCCTTCATTAGTGTCTTAAGTGATATTACTTACCTCTTTTAGAAATTATTTTTAGTGATTAAACTCAGAATTCTTGAAAAAAAAATTATTTGATTGCAGAGATAAGTGGTCCACTTCAGTGTCATAGCACAAGTAATGAATTCTAAAAAAACTTGATAGAAATATATTAATATTATAGGTATGGTTCAAACTTGCAACCTAACAAAACAAATCTCTTTAACCAACTAGGCTAATAACACTTTATATTTTAAATTCAACATCAAATTTGATGAACGCGGAACATTTTATCAGTATAAGTTCAACTTTTTAACTAACTAATTTATATATATATAATGATGCTTAATTTTTAAAGTGTTCAGATTATCGGGTCGAGAGTTGAAAGTAAATGGATACTTGGGTCGGATTGTTAGTTGATCCGCCCATAAATTTAAAACGGTTAAAAATAAAATTAAAAATGCTATCATATTTTTACCGTAATATTTTTTCACAATTTTTATATTGTTACTCGTGAAAATGCACGAGATGCATGCTAGTTTCTCAAATTATACCGACATATATCATTATAGTTATCTCTTCAAACACATATAATTCATTAAAATTAACACTTAAATATACCATCACCACACTATTTTGAGTGTGAAATGTCAATCACTTTACCTACTATACCATTTAACTGTGATTGTTAAAATTTTCAACTAAGAAATAATGTGTTTTTATATGAAATGACATAGAAAAACATACATGTTTGATTGGGTTTATTCTAGATTTCTGAAAGTGGAAAGAAGCATTTGGACATGTAAAATCAAGGAGGACATGCCATGGTCTTTGAAAAAGATTATGAAATTGAAGAAAAGTGTGGGAATGATGTATCAAGTGCGATTTGGTGATGGTAGAGGCACGTTGTTCTGGTATGACCCGTGGTTTGAGGGAGACTCCATCCGTACGAGATATGAATCGAGAAACACCAAAATTAGAAGAGAACAAAAGTTGGCTAGTGTATGGGATGTCAAGGAGGTCCTTTGTAATGATATGTTAAGGTTCATTCCTAAGGGGTAAGAATTATTGATGTTGTTAATTGTATATCCTTTCTTGATAGGGTCGATGTTAATGAATGGAAGGTTGGAACTTGGAACTAATAGCAAGTTTAACTCTAGCTTGGCATGTAAATGTATACGCTCTAGATGATAGACTGTTGAGTGGTATCATAGTGTGTGATTTTCTAAGATCATCCTTAGACATCAGGTTATACTTTGACTGGTTTTTAGAGGAAGGCTAATCATAAGGGATCACATCAGCATGTTCATGACAATTCCGAATATGAGTTGTGTTCTATGTATCAATTGTGAAGAAACGATCCTCACTTATTTGGTGATTGTATATTCACTAGTGCTCTTTAGAGGAAGTTTTCTAACAAAATAAAATCAGTTTACAAAGTTTTCCAGATGATTGGAGTAACATCAAAACCTTGGTGCTAACAAAGACTAAAGGTAATACATTCAAGGCCAATATCTTCAATTGCATCTATGGAACTTTAGTGTATCATGCTTGGATGGAGAGGAATACTAGAGTTTTCTCAAGAGCTTGGAAAAATGAAGATCGAGTATAGAGTGACATTGTGTTTGATGGACTATCCTTAATTCATACTTGGAGAATGACTCTCATTACTTCAGACAATTGAGAGTTATGCCAAAGGTGAGGAATCAAGTTTGAAGAAGTCACACAAAAAAAAAAAAAAGTAATTGTTTAAGGTGAGATGCGGTGATTTGCTTGTTTGTATTCATTTGTTTAATTATTGATTGGTTGTATTAATAGTTGTAGGATTGATGTATTTCATGCTTTGTTGGATGGGTAGGTTTTATGTTTTATTTGTTTCAAAATTAGGACAAATGGTTGTTTTTGTCCTAATTCAAAATGTATCTGCTCATTTTCCTTCAATTAAATGATAATAACTTATTTCCCAAATAAATGTTAAGAATAATTTTGAGCACGATGCAACCGAGTTTATAATTTTTTAAATTATTGAACTTGACACTACAAGAAAATAGCATTTTTTTAAACCCGCCTCAAAAAATCTTAAAATTGTTGTGGGATTCAAAAACATTTTATGAACATACTTAATAAATTTCATGATTTTTTGGAATGTGAAACGTAGGAGCTCTAAAAGATAATGAGTTTTTCAAACGATTCTTAAAATTGATGTTTTTTTTATTATTGTAAAAGAAATAATATTTTGAAGAGGTTATGGTTGTAAAATGAAACTAAAAATTGAATTTTTTAAATTGAAACTTCAAGATTACAATTCGACTTAATTTAAGTTCTTAGAGGGTCAATCTAACTTATTTTAAAAATTCAGAAATTTCAATATCTAATAAATTAATTGAAATTAAAAATTTGAGGTTAATATTGGAAAACTATCGTTAATAAAAATAATAAATCATAATAATAATATTTAATAAATAATAATAAATAATATAATAATTAATCGATAATAATAATTAATAATAAATAATAGTAATAATAATTAATCAATAATAATAATAAATAATAAACATAAAAATAATAAATATTAATAATAATAAATAAATAATAATAATAAATAATATAATAATTAAACAATAATAATAATAATAATAAGTAATAAAAATAATAAATAATAATAATAATGATAATGATAATTAATAATTAAATAATATTAATAAATAATATTATTAATAAAAAATAATATTAATAATTAATCAATATATTTATAATTAATCAATATTACTAATAATTAATAAATAATAATATTTATTAATTATTAATATTTAATCAATAATAATAATAATAATTATCAATAATAATAATATTAAATAATAAATAATAATAATAATAAATATTAATAAATAACTAATAAATATTATTATTAATAAAAAAATAATAATAATAATAATTCATTAATAATTAAAAAATAATGAATAATAATAAAAATAAAATAAAAAAATAATAAATAATAATATTAATAATTAATAAATAAATAATATAAATCATTAGTAAACAATTAAAATATAAAAATAATAATAAGTATAAAATTAATAATATATAATAATAATAATAATATATTAGGTTAAGTAGTAAAAAATTAAAAAATATATAAAAAAAATAATAAGTATAAAAATAATAATATATATTAATAATAATTAATAAATAATAATAAATTGTATTAAGTTATTTAAAGAAATGAATTAAAATAAAATCTAAATAAACTATTCTTATAAGTGTGATTAAACGTAATAATAATAATTAAACGTAATAATATGAAATAAGTTTCTCTACAAATCATAAACCACATAAGATTAATTAAACGTAATAATAATAATAATTAATAAATATATAAATAATAATAATATATAATTATAAATTATAATAATAAATAATAAATAATAAAAAAGTAATAAAAAATATTAATAATTAATTAATAATAATATTAATAATAAATAATCATAATTAATCATAATAATAATAATTAATAATAATTAATCAATAATAATAATTAATCAATAATAAATAATAAAGAATAATAATAATTAATAAATGGTAAAAAATTATAATAATCTATAATTTATAATAATAATTAATTAATTAATAATTAATCATAATAATTAATAAATAATAATTATTATAAATGATAAATAATAAAAAATAAATAATAATAATAAATATTATATTATTAATTATTAATATTATTAATATTATTAATAATTATATTTTTATTACTTTTATTATTATTTATTAATTATTAATAATAAAATAAATAAGTTTTGTAATTTTTTTAAGAGAGGAATAGATATTATGTGCCATAATTTTTTTATTATTTATTATTATAATTATTTATATTATTATTTTTTTAATCATTATTTGTTAATTATTATTAATTATTTATTAGTATATATTATTATTTATCATAATTATTTAATATTATTAATTATTAAATATTAATTATTTATTATTATTAAATAATATTAATTTATAAATAATGATTAAAAATAATAATTTATAAATAATAATAATAATAAATCATTATAATTATAATATATAATTAGCAAAATAAAGTTACAAATTTAATTTAATTTCATTTTTTAAATAATAATAAAAATATTAATAATATTAATAGTAATAGTTAAAATAATAATAATTATTTAATTAATAATTATTATTAATAAATAATTATAATTATTAATAAAAATGAAAAATAAATAATAATAATAATAAATAATGATAATTAATAAATAATAATAATAATTAATAAATAAAAATATTAATAATTATTATTATAATAATAATAATAAATTATAATAATTAATTAATAATAATTAATAAATAATAAATATTAATAAAAATAAATATTAATCAAATAAATAATTATCATATAAATAATAATAATAATAATAATAAATTATAATAATACAAATAATAAATACAAATCAAAATAAATAATTATCATAATAAAAAATAATAATAATAATAAATAAATAAATAATAATAATTAAAAAATAATATTAAATAATAATAATAATAAATAATAATAATTATTATTATTATAATTATTAATAATAAATTATAAATTATAATAATAAAGAATAATTGTAATAATAAAGAATAATAATTATTATTATTAAATAGTAAAACTAATAATAATTAATAATAATAATTATTATTATTAATAAATAATAAAGAATAATAATAAATAATAATAATAATAATTAATAATTATTATTATTATTATTAATAACAAATAATAATATTAAGAAGAATTAATAATTAATATTAATAAATATTAATTAATAAATAATAATAATATTCATAATTAATAATTATAATTAATAGTAATATAATAATTAAGAAATAAATAATAATTATTATGAATGAGAAATAATAAATAATAATAAATAATAAATATGTATTAATAATATATATTAATGAGAAATATAAGATGTGTGATAGATTTTTTAATTGTTTAAAACTTTAAATTAGTTTGGCTAGCGAATTAATTACAATTTAAAATTTTACATTTTTTAGTATAATTGTTTTCTTAAATTGATTGCAAATTATATGTGCATTCATTCTAATTCATTCTACATCAATCCACTTCCTTTTAATATATTTGTTTATGATGTTATCTGAAAAAAATATATATAGATAGAAGGTGAGAAGGATTTAAGCGGAAAATGAGAATATATACGGAGCCATTAATTTTGTTTTAAAATTATGATATTCATAAATGGCAAATTTATATTTTACTCTAAATTTTTAAAAAATTAAAGCTAAATAAATAGTTAAAATAATAATAATATGAGATTTTAAACATTATTGTTGGTTTATTGCAATTCTATTAATTTCTTACTTTTGAATCTTTTATTTTTGAATATTTTGGTATGCATAATGTTCTTTTATTCATGATTTTTTTAATCACTTTATATTTTATAATGGTTAAATTGGTATAAAAATAAAATCATTCAAATTATTAGTGAAAGACTTTGATTTACTATATTGATTTGTTGTTATAATGTAAAGATTATTACCATTTTATATAATTTATAAATTTAATTTTCAATTATTTTCAGAATTTTTATTTAAGTAGGAAGCATTAATTGAAAATTGAACCCTTGGAACCATTATTCTGATTTAGAGTTATCTTAATTGTTTTTTTAATTCTTGAATTGTTTTTCAGGTTTCTTTCTTTGATCTTTTGTATAGAAAAATATAAACAACTAATCCATAAATAACGTTAACCGAATATTTTATCGGCTAACAATTTATAACTTACTAATCCTAATCCTAAGAGGATTCATTAATTAATATAAACATCTATATATTGATATTGATATTGCATTTCTTTCGATGTACATGTTGCAAAATACAAATTTGGCTGCAGTTATGGAAGGGGTAATGAATTAATTGTTTAAAACCAAATAATATTTTCATTCTTAATCTACTGAAAATAATGTTTTTACAATAAGTATATTACTTATTTATATATTGACTTTCTCTTTTTCTTTCTCTATATATTCACGAATTCGTGTATGAATAAACAAATACATATTTATTATTTTATCTATTTTCTCGTGATAACATTTAATTTGTTTTTTTTATTCTTATGACGGTAAGGCTCTCAATGAATTAGGCTACAATTATTTTATATATCAAATAATGTCTGTAAAAGGTATAGAGTTAGTTCCGTGCACGGTAAATCCTTATATCCGTTACTGTAAATTCTTAACAGTAACGGCTATATAAGATCGTTACTGATGTTCTCATAACAGTAACGGTTTATTATAACCATTACTGATAAAAAGTATTAGTAAAGTTGTTCGAGCGCCGTTACTAGTATTCGTTACAGAAGACCTTTTTTCTACTAGTGGTGGAACAGATGAACAACAACTCCTATTATTGGAACGATGTATACAATGTCATAATTTAGAAGCTTTTTATAGACCATGAATAATAACTAAATGATTGAATATCAATAATGATTTCATATATATTTTTAATATTCTATATTAAGTGATTATATGTTTTTATTTATGTGTTTGTAAAGGTGGACAATATTAGCGACAAAGTTCTAAATATAGATTGAAGTATTTATAAAAGGCGGCAAATTCACTACAACAAAAATGACTTTCGGCGACGCTTAAAAAGACTTCTGCCAACCTTTAAAAGCGTCGCTAAAAACATTACCGACACTTATTCTTGCGTCGCCAGAAGCAGGGTGGGCGCAAGTTTTTACCACGCTTATTTAAGCGTCGATACAAGCGTTGCCGAAAGGCGAAAGTTTTAACAACGCTTATTTAAGCGTTGGCAAAATTAAAAAACGTCGCTAAAAGTCTATTTTATTTTTAAACTATTTTTTTTAAATTTGTTTTTTTCTATTTTCATTTTAGATGTTATTTTTTTATCTCCTGACCCTTAGGGTGAACCCATAGTCCAGCACATTATAACCTTAAAAACACTTCAGAAACTAATGAACTCTCTCATATTTTATATACCAAAAACTTCTTCTTTTTCTCTAGGATAAATATCATATTAACACTTCAGAAACTACTGAACTCTCTCATATTTTACTTTTAATTAAATTTAAATAATAATTAAATAAAAGACATATATTAATAATACTATACAAAGTTTAAAAATTATGTTATATAAAAAATATTAATTAAATTTTAATGTTAACAAAATTTTAAGTCAAATTTAATTTTAAAAAAATTAAAAAATTAAAATAAAATATTTACAAAGTTTAAAAATAAAACATAAAAATTATTAAAATTTAGAATTTTTAAATTATAAGGTTTAACAAAGTTACAAAGTTGGTATAAAAAAAATAAAGGTGGTGGTATAGATATAAAGGTTGACAAAAGTTTTTTCTTTTAATTTTTATTCACGCTTAATATGGGTTGGCATATAAGGGTCGCTGAAAGTATGTTTTGTTGTAATGATTATGGACATTTGGAAGCACTCTATGTAACTGGAATTATCTCACTTTTTGAGATAACGAATCAAATAAAAAGGGATTGAGATTCTGAATAAAAATGTTCTTAAAGTAATATTATGGAAGTGTACTAAAGAGATGATTCATTTCATATTTAGGCTGTGGACCAATATCACAACCATTATGAATAAAGTTGTGGTTTGTTGTTTAAATCACGAGTACAACTATCAAAAAGAAGTTGAGAAATACATGGCCAGTTGACGATGGTGA
Source organism: Impatiens glandulifera (assembly GCF_907164915.1). Taxonomy (NCBI): domain Eukaryota; kingdom Viridiplantae; phylum Streptophyta; class Magnoliopsida; order Ericales; family Balsaminaceae; genus Impatiens; species Impatiens glandulifera. The sequence continues at coordinate 84,248 of NW_025919699.1, read as the reverse complement.
TAATAACGTAGAATGCAAGGCATGCAAATGCGATAGGGAGCTTGATTATTTGATGCCTTCTTTTGGAATTGTTCGTTGAATGTTTGTATCTTTTTAATTAACTTTTTATAAAATATAAACTAACTTTAATTGTATTCTTATTTTTTAATCTCAATAAAATAATTAATTTGTTATATTTTTGATGACTTTTATTTGAATGGTATTAATATGATTTATAAGTTAATTTGATTTTTACGTTGGCCTATCAATAAAAAAATTGTCTTGTGAAAAAATAATTACAAAAAAATCTCTTATGAAAAACTATTTTTAAATGAAAAGAATATGTTTTCAATTCTTCTATATATTCTAAGCTATATTATTTTTAGTCAACTAATTAATGTTAATGTTAATGTTATTTTATTAAACTATATGTAAATATATATAATAATTTTAATTTTTTAAAGTATAATTTGAAATTAATTGTTTGTGGTCATTTAATTATGAAGTTAATCTAATTAGATTAAAGTGTTCCTACATATGGAAAAAAAAATGTAAATATTTATATATTAAATTAATTTATTATTACATGAAAATAGATTAATATAAGATAACTAATTATATATATATATATATATGATCTAAATTATGGACAACCATCTTATTCGACCAAGAGAAAATAGATTAATTTAGGTGAATGATTAAAGTATTTAAAAAAAAAATAATATAAGCTATTTAGAAATTCAAATAATTTTCCAACAAACAAGGCCTTATTTATACATTATATATATATAATGTATAAATAAGGCCTTGTTTGTTGGAAAAATTATTTGAATTTCTAAATAGCTTATATTATTTTTTTTTTAAATACTTTAATCATTCACCTAAATTAATCTATTTTCTCTTGGTCGAATAAGATGGTTGTCCATAATTTAGATCATATAGAAGCGATAATCTTGTGTTTTTGATCGACGAATGATTATCGACGCATATTAGGGCGGGTCAAATTATAATAAGCGTTGCAAAGGTATTTATTTTACAGTAATTTTTACCGACATTATTCTTTAACCTTTTTTCCAGCTAATGTTTTTAGAATTTTTTTTTCAGCTTTTCTTTTTAGTTTGTTTCAGAAATTATTTTGCAAATTTTTTCAGTTTTTTTGAATTTATTATTTTTAAATTTTAATAATATTAAAATATAAATTTAATTTAAATCAATAAAAAAATATTTTATGTACAAATTTATTCACAACTTTTATATAAGAATTTGTACCTAATAAGAATAAAAATAGTGATTTTTAAAAGCTCCTCTATCTTTTTATTGTATCTATTTTTTTTAAAAAATTATAGAAAAATTATGATATTTTAGTCTATTAATTAAGTCAACTATTTTCACTTTCATCAGGTGAGGTTTCTATGTATCTTGTCACGACTCAATCTTCCTGATCAAAGAAGAGGACTCAATCTTTCTGGCCCAAGAATAGGAGACTTAAGGAGATTGTCATGACTCAATCTCTCTGGCCCAAGAAGAGGAGGAGGCTTAAACCCGCTTAAGCCTGACGCAAGGAATATTATAACTGGGAGGCATGTGCTTGATTAGCGCATCACTAATTGAGAGTTAAAAGGCATGTCCTTGATTAGCGTATCACTAAATGATAGTTAAAATGAATGTCCTTGATTAGTGCATCACTAATTGACAATTAGAAGGAATCCCCAAATTAGTGCATCACTAATTGACACTTATAAGGAATGCCCTAAATTAGTGTGTTATTAATGTAATAGCTAGAATTAGTCCTATAAATACCTGTGAGGTATTATACATTGTAAATCACCAAGTATTCAAGTGATATAATACTATTATTTGTAAGAGTTTACTCTCTCTCTAGAATTCTTGTGTCAATTCTATTAAACGTCGAGTGTTGCGTCGAGTAAGGCTGACTAGTTACTCGTTCTTGAGAAGATCGTAACTAGTGTCGCACGGATCGTCAGGGAAAAGACTAAGTCCGTGAAAAAACTAAGTCCGTGACAATTGGTATCAGAGCTAAAATGACAAAGAGATCGGATGAAAGTTCAAAGGTCGTGGACGAAGTAGAGAATCTTCCCCACGGGACCGGAGAAGATAGTAGGAACTCTCGCAAAGTTCAGGCGGGAGGATCCAAAGCTACCAAAGAAAGAGAGAGATCAAGAGACACTATCGTTGATATTATCGCTAGGTTAAAGAGGATAGAACTCACTATGGCGTATGGACAAGATAATGTCGGGGACCTAGAGGAACGCATTGCTGAGCTTGAGAAGGAGAGATACGAGCTCCAGGAAGGAATGCAAGGTGCCTTGAATGAGGGTTAGTCCAAATGTCAAGAGCAAACTCGGATCGTGGAGCAGACCCTCCTTGGTGAAATCAGTACCTTGACCGAGAAACTCGAGGTAATGTCATCTAAATTAAAAGTCACTGAAGAGGATGTGGCGTTACTTAAGAAGGCGGTTACAAATGAGTGCGGACGTGCGCCTGTAGGAGTCCCCAATCCAATAAGGATAGACATTCCAAGGCCTAAAACGTATTTAGGCGAGAGGAATGCGAAGGAGATCGACAACTTCTTATAGAGTCTGGACCAGTATTTCAAAGCACTCGGCATAATAAAAGAGGCGAGGAAGATAGATATGGCCACGACATACCTGGAAGACACCGCATTGCTGTGGTGGAGGAGAAGAAGTAATGACATAAAAAGAGGTCTATGTTCTATCAATACCTGGGGTGAATTTAAGGAGGAACTTAAGAGACAGTTCTATCCTGAAAACGCCATTCGAGAAGCAAGGGCCAAGTTGCGACATCTCTCACATAAATGGAGTATCAAAGAGTATGTCAAGGAGTTCATCGCTACTCTCCTTGAAATCCCTAACTATTCAGACAACGAAGCCTTGTTCGCCTTCACTGATGGTCTACAAATGTGGGCGAAGCTGGAGTTGGAACGGCGTGGTGTCCAAGATCTAAACACCGTTATTGTCGTGGTTGAATCACTTGTCGAAATGAGAAGAATGACAAAATTCGACCTATGAGAGGAATGGCAAGAGAAACCAAAGTCGACCTATGAAAGGAATGACAAGGGGGAAAATGGTGGAAACCATATCTACAACAATGAAGACCCAGTTAAGTCTACCAAACCCAATGGTAAAGAAGATCGGGATGAGAAATGTGGAGAGAAACTCCGGATAAAGTGTTTCTTTTGTGAAGGGCCGTACAAAGCAAGAGAGTGCCCTATGAAGAACAAACTATCAGCATTGATAGAGGAGCAAGAACACCTTCACGATGAAGCTCGATTGGGGTCGTTAAACCTACTTAGTGCCATTACAGCAAAGTTTGATGAGTCAAAGTCCGCGAAGAAAGATTGACTATTTGTGGAAATTAGAGTAAGAAACCACATGGTTAAAGCTTTGTTGGATACGGGAGACAACAACAATTTTCTAGAGGTAAAGGAGGCAGGAAGACTGGGGATCAAGTACACTAAGGAGCAATGGTGGCTTAAAGCAGTCAACTCGGCACCAAGTGCAACTTATGGAGTTGCTCGTAATGTAAAGATCAACTTGGAGGAGTGGACTGGCCTTCTAGATTTCTCCATTATTTACATGGACGACTACAAGATGGTTCTCGGAATAGAGTTTCTAGACAAGGTAATGTCATCCTACTCCCTTCTGCCAATATGATGTACATTCTAGAGCAAGGCAATACTCGCACAATACCTTTAACAAGAGAGGGCAAGAGAGAAACTAGGCACCTATCTACCATGCAACTCTCAAAAGGTGCGGAGAAGACCTACCCATCATCTTTTGTCACCGTGAAATAAGATGAGAAAACTGCGTCCAAAGAGAATATACCTCCAAAAGTTACAATTGTCCTAGAGAAAAGTCATGATGTAATGCCTGCTGGATTATCAAAGAAACCCCACCATAAGAGAGAGGTGGATCACAGAGAAGAGTTAGTCAAATGTACTAAACCATCGGCGGTGGTTCTTTATCGCATGAAACATCCCAAATTGGAGGAGTTGAAGAGGCAACTGGAGTAGTTGCTCTTCAAGAAAGAGAAGTGCGAAATAGACAAGGCCGCCAAAAGAATGAAGAAATGGGAGGACAAGAAGAGAAAACACTTGGAGTTCGGAGGAACCCGAGTGATAGTAAAACTTCTCCTCCATCAAGGGAGACGATTTTCTAAAGTTCACAAGGGGCTTGTGAGGAAATACGAAGGCCCTTTCTTAGAGAAGAAACGGGTTGGAAAGCTAGCATGTCGCTCAAAACTTCTATCATATGCAGAGACATCATCCAGGCCTACAAGGAGGACGCGACGAGGATGTCGCCAAATTGAGTGGGGGAGAATGTCACGACCCAATCTTCCTAGGTCAAGAAGATGACCCAATCTTCCTAGCCCAAGAAGAGGAGGAGGCTTAAGCCCGCTTAAGCCCGACGCAAGGAATATTCTAGCTGGAAGGCATGTGCTTGATTATCGCATCACTAATTGAGAGATAAAAGGCATATCCTTGATTAGCGCATCACTAATTGATAGTTAAAAGGAATTTCCTTGATTAGTGCATCACTAATTGACAATTAGAAAGAATCCCCAAATTAGTGCATCACTATTTGACACTTATAAGAAATGCCCTAAATTAGTGCGTCATTAATGTAATAGCTAGAATTAGTCCTATAAATACCTGTGAGGTATTACATTGTAAATCACCAACTATTTAAGTGATATAGTACTATTCTTTGTAAGAGTTTACTCTCTCTCTAAAATTATTGTGTCAAATCTATTAAACGTCGAGTGTTGCGTCGAGTAAGGCTGACTAGTTACTCGTTCTTGAGAGATCGTAACTAATGCCGCACGGATCGTAAATGAAAAAACTAAGTCTGTGAAAATCTATACATGAATATAATAGAAAATTGAAATGTTATTAATTAAATATACATTACACATAAAAGATAAAACACAAACAATACAATGTTATTAATTTAAACGTTTTTTACGTTTAACACGTTTTTGACATTGTAACACATTTAACACGTTTTTAATATACTTAACACGTTTTTCACACGTTTTTCACATTTTTGACACGTTTAACATGTTTTTGACATATTGAGCACGGTTAACACGTTTTGGTATGTTTAACACGTTTTTCACGATTTTGACATGTTTTTCACGTTTTTGACATTCCAACACGTTTAATACGTTTTTACATATTCAACATATTTTTGACATGTTTAACATGTTTTTGCACATTTAACATATTTTTGACATGTTTAATATGTTTTTTGCTTAACACGTTTAACATGTTTTTAGCATGTTTAACATTTTTCACGTTTTTGGCACGTTTTTCATGTTTTGGCACGTTAAACGTGTGAAAAACGTATTAAACGTGTCAAAAATGTGAGAAACGTGTTAAACATTTAGAAAAACGTGTTAAACGTTTAAAAAACGTGTTAAACGTGTCAAAATGTGAAAAACGTATTAAACATGTCAAAACGTATTAAACGTGTCAAAACGTGTTAAACTTGCCAAAACGTGTTAAACATGTTAAAAACGTGTTAAACATGTTTAAAACGTGTGAAAAACATGTTAAACGTGTCAAAAACGTGTTAAACGTGCCAAAAACGTGAAAATATGTTAAACATGTTTAAAACGTGTTAAACGTGTCAAAACGTGAAAAATATGCAAAAAACGTGAAAACATGTTCAACGTGTCAAAAACATGTTAAACGGCCAAAAACGTGAAAACGTGTCAAAATGTGCTAAAACGGGGAAAATGTGTTAAACATGTTTAAAATGTGTTAAATGAGTCAAATGATGTTAAATGAAAAAATAAAAATAAAAAAAATGGTTTACCCAACCCATACCTAACTCACATTAATAAATAATATGGGTTGAATTATGAGTTGAGTAAATTTAATTTTGATTGAATATGAGTTAAAAAATACGGGTTAAGTTTACGCATTTGCCTCACCCTATTCAAACTGATATAGATCTAATTAATAAGATATATATACTTTAATAATTTATTTTTGGAGGCATTTCAACCCATCTCTATGTTTGGATGGGAGCAATTAATACAAACCATACCGGTTTTGAGATTAAGTTCTTTAGCCGACTTAATTTACTACTATATCAAAAGTTATTTACGGTTTTCTTAAAATAATAATTAATAAAACAAACAAATTGAAATAATTTCAAAAGGATTGTAAACATTTTTCATGTGTCCACTCGAAATATAAAAAAAATATATATATATTCTCTACCTATCCACATTTGTAGATTAAGTGAATTATTTTATAGAAAAAGTTCAACAAGTAGAATTCAGTAAATGAGAAATGAAATTTTGGAAAGAAAACTTATTGAGCCTTCTTTATTGTATTGACGGTTTAGTTTTACAAAATAAAACAAAACCAAATTAAATAACCTGATGGTCTAGGCTTCTTTTTTCTTGTTTCTGGTTTGGGCTGCCTATGAGTTCAAGACTTCAAGCCCAAGATTAATTTTCAAAAACAATAACAAAAAGATAGTAAACATTATTCTTTTTGTTTTATTTTGAAATGTATACATTATATTTATTCATTTTCATTTGTTTGATTTTTACTTCTGAGTATGATCTAACTAATTAAAAAATATAAATAAATAAAAACAAAATGCAACAGTAAGTTGAGGCCCATTTACTTTCGATAAATGGGATTTTAAGGTCCTACTCCTGGCCCCAAAAAGTTTAATATAGATATTTTACACAGAATTTATACATTATCCAAATGTAAGTTATGTACATTCAGATATACATAAATTAAAGCGGGTATGAGAATTGAGAAGAGTTTGTAAAAATCACATTAGAATAACATATAAGCCGTATTTCATATATATTAATTGGTTGTCATATTCTTCAAGGATAAATGAATTGAGACAAGTCTCTTGGATGAATATTGATCACTCGAGTCAACATCATATAGACATGAAGTGCAAGCTTATCTTATTACAAGGTGAATATTTTCTTGGATTCTCGATGATCTGCTTAAAGAAATGACGCATTTCAATGGCTTCATATTCCTTCTTTTACTAGCTCACAATTTCTACATATGTCTTATTATTATGTTGTATTCAAGAACTTTTTTAGCATTAGTCGAAGAAGAACTAGACGTAGAAAAATCTTTATTGATATCTCCTAGGGTTGTAGCGAATCCAACGAAGTAAATCCCTTTTTGAGACAAGTGACTTGAGAGGATCGAGTACATCAGTGAAGGAGGAATATGCCTTTGAATGCCTTATACAAGCCTTAGGAAAGAAGGCATGTCCTAGGTTGCAAGACCAATCTTCACCTATGCTTTGGCAAATAGAGGATGTAATAATTTAAAAAAAATACTACGAGCACTAGTCACTAGATACTGCCCAAGATAACCCCACTAATGTTTTGGGCTTGGAAAAATCCACCTTCATTTGACAGACCAATCAGTCCACTTTCTTTTTTTCCTTCACCAACCTTTAATTAGGAAGCTCAATTAATTTTTCATATTTTAAGCATAACCTATAATTTTGTCTATCAAGTTAATTATTTTTCTGAAAATAATACCGCTAAACTAAAAGCTCCTTTGATGTGGATTTTTTTGGATTTTAATTTTTTTTGAATTTTATCAAGTTTTTTTTAATTCTTTTTATATTATATTAATATTATTTTAATCAGATAATCATTAATCTTATCAACTAAAATACTCTTATTTTATTTTTATTAAATATAAATTTTAAATACAAGAAAATATTTTAGTAATCAAACCAATTAAAAATCAAATAACTTTTTGTTTATCAAATAATTATTATTATTATTATTATTTGACAAAAATTCACTTAAAAATCCAAGATGAAACAAGCTCAAGATAAATTAAAAAAAATTATTTGATATTAGTTTTTAGAAATATTATTATAGAATTTTTTATAAATTCTCTCTATCATTTAATTATTAAATTATATTTTTATAAATTTTAAATAAAAATAACATTATAATAATTCTAATACATTAAAAACTGAAATAACTTTGTTTTTACACATAAACAATTTTTTTTTAAATCCTCAAATAACTATATTATTATTACTTATATTTATTAATGTATAACTGACTTTAACTGCTCAATTTTAAACTTTCGATTAATGTTTAAAAAAAGATATACATTCTTATTTTATATTTTTAAATGATATTCCAATAAGAGTGGGTTAGTTATGAATTTCTTTGTAAATAATACCATTTACAATCTAATCAGATAATATTTCACTCTTTTTATTATCAACCATATTAATAAATTTAAAAACCAAAATGTTAAAATAAATTTTATTTTAAAAAAATAATATTTTATCATTATATATTAAATATCAATTAAATTTTTTCACTAAAAATATCATATTTTTCAAAATTACCACCAATTAATATTTTATAATTAAATTATAAATTATTTTAAGAAATCTTCTACCGAATAAGGCCAAATATTATTGGTATAGTTTTAACAAATATTATATATATAAAGAATTACATTTTTGTAATTTTATGTATTTAGACGTCATGTATTTTTGTGATTTTATGTATTATTTTAAGAATTTTATTCGGATTTTCCCGATCCCCATTCAAAGTAGATCGGTTCACTTATATAGCAATTGACTGTTTTAAATTGTCTTTTCACCATTTTTTTAATATATATGAACCATTTAAAATAAAATAAAATAAATTGTTTAAGCTAAGTCTATCCAAAAAACTATTATTATTTATCAAAAATTTTAAGTATCTCGATTTTCTTTAAATGATAATAATTTGGTATAGTGGTAAGATGAAATGCATATATTTTATCATGAGTTGATTCTTTCTAAATGCATATTTTATTTATAATTTGTTCTTACAATAATAACTTCCAGCCACTAAGTTTAATTTAGTTATTTTTCATTAAATTAAAGTTTTATAACTTTAATTTATATGTTTGTCCTTTACTTTATAACCGTGACTGTATGTATCTTTAAAATTGGAAAAGCATTATTGAGAGACAATTTTAAAGTGTTAAAAACAAATGGTTGCAATCACAAATTAAGGGAAGTTGTTTCAATATGTTTATTAAAGTAAAAGAAATTTAAACAATTTAATTAAAAGAAATGTAAAATAGATTATAAAAAGGATCTATTGTCTATAAAGTTATATGTAACAAAATGAAAAGCAGATGTCTATGTCTATTTGCATTGTTCAATAAAGGTTCAATTTTATTTTATCAAGTAGGATGGTCTTGTTACAATAAGTTAAAATTTATTTATTTTAAATAATAAAACGATATATAATTGTCACGATTAAACACTAAATAGGTTGTTAAGAACCGATTACAATATTTTAAAATAAAAGATAAAAATTTAGTCAATTCTTACATTATTTTTTTAATTATGTCTTTAATCAAAATAAAATGGTAAGTTTATTATTTAAAAACTATAATCACAAAATGATTAGTAAGTGCAGTTTATAACTTTTTAAAATGAAAAATAAAATTTTTGGTCAACTTTTATGCCATTTTCTTAAATACTTTTATTAAGCACATAAATTTTTATAAACAAAAAATAGAAAGTTTGATATTTAATAATATAACATGATTTATATAATTGTGTCAACAAAAATATTTATTTCAACGTTTAGACATACATGTTTATTTCTAATAAAAAAAAAAATTTAGACTTTAAAAAAAAAAAACTAAACTCAGCACATAAAATTTACTCTAATTTTCACAATCACTAACAATATAATCTTTATCATTTCTTAAATAATACTCTCAAATTTATACTGACATATACTATCATATTTATCTCTTAAACACATATAATTCATTAAAATTAGCACTTAAATATATCCATCACCACACTATATCGAATGTAAAATGTTATCACTTTAACTACTAAATTACTAAATTATTTAATTGTGATTATTAAAAAAACTTTAACCACTAACCATTATGACCCTAACCTCATTTCTTAGTTCAAGAAATAACGTGTTTTTATTGAATGACGTAGAAAAAACACACATATTTGATTACATATATTATTCATATTCTACGAGATGGAGACAAATTATATAAGGTTATAAATTAAATAACTGTACGCATTATTTTGTCTGTCTCGCTTTCTCTAAATAAACTTATTTCATTTGAATGTCATGTCTTTAAGGTACGATCTAAAAATTAATCGGAGCACCATGTCTTACTTTTCTCTTTCATGTGCTTCGCCTCGGAGGGGACGCAACGACGGACTTCAATGGTAGGCTCGATCACAGGTACCGTTTTTAGAAGAAAAAAAAATCTATATAGGTTATGTTAGACCCCTTTAAATTACCTTTCTCTCGAATCTCAAAAGAAAAAGGTAGACAAGAAAACTATCATTTCGAAAGTTATATCGTCTTTAAGATTATGAATCAAAAATAGAGTTCTCTAACATGAACCATTTATTTGGCACGTACAAGTTTTAGATTAGTACGTATTAGGACATATTAATCTAATTGACTTCAAGAGTCATCATTTTAGTTTATTTCTAAAAAAATAATAATAATAATAATAAATATTTATTTTTAATTAATGTTCGGTGCTTGATTATGTTTGGGAAAGGGTATTGGTGTTATGTCCCACACACCCATCTAAATGGATAGTCTTTACTAGAAAATAGTTTGGCATTTGATGTTTGAAAGAATTGTTACACGTGTGTTATGAGTTCAAAACTATTTTTCTCTTGTGATTATCTAGCATGTGTCTGAATAAGGGACTAACCATATTCCTTGCTTAAAAATGACTCTAGACGTCCATTAAGTTTAGACAGTGTTGAGAAAAAAAAGACACGAACGCTTCTCGAGCACTAAGAGAACACAAATATGAAGTAAAAAATTCACATGTTGCTTGATTATAATCAAGACTATAGATCCTTAGTAGAAAATAATTCAAGTGTAAGAAAATTTATGTTGAAAATTTCAGAGTATTAGAGCCTTATTTATGACACTACAAAAATCGAGTAAACAGTAAACACATGAGGAGAAGTCGTATCGACAGAGGTCTAGTCAATGAAGCGTGGGTGGCTAAATTTCCTAATAGCCATGTGCATGTTTTGAATCCTGAAATATTTGATCATTATCCGATCAGGTTAAATTGGGATAAGGAGGAAAGGGTCAAAAGACCATTCAAGTTTTTCAACTTCTTGATGGAGGATAGCATGTCTATACATATTCTCGAGGACGTCTAGGCCACTCAAATTGATGAGACCTTGATGTTTCTGGTTTGTGAGAAACTCAAACTTCTCAAAATACATCTATAGAAGTTTAATTGTATCAAGTTCAACAATATTTGAAGAGGTTCAGAAACAAATTCTTAGCATCAATGATCCTAGTGATCTTGTTGATTTGGAAATGACTTTGCTAGCTGAATTCAGGGTTTTGAGCTCTTATGAGGAAAACTTTGCTAGACAAAAATCAAGCCAGAATTGGCTCTTATTGGGTATAAAAATACGGTGTTCTTCATTAAGAAATGTTCAGCTAGGAATTAAAGTGTTGGAACGGTGTATCAAGTGTGATTTGGTGTTGTAAAGGCACGTTGTTCTGGTATGTCTCGTGGTTTGAGGGAACCTACATTCTTACTAGATATGAATCGGGAAACATCAAAGTTAGAAGAGAACAATAATTGCTAGTGTGTGGGATGTCAAGGAGGGCCATTGTAATGATATGTTAAGGCTCATTCCTGAGGGGTAAGAATTATTGATGTTGTTAATCGTGTATCCTTTCTTGATAGAGCCGATGTGCATAAATGGAAGGGTGAAACTAATAGAAAATTCATCTTATCATGACAATGTATATGCTCTAGTGGACAGATTGTTGAGTGGTATCATAGTGTGTGGTTTTCTAAGCTGGTTTTTATAGGAAGGCTAATGACAAGGATTGACAATATCGAATACAAGTAGTGTTTTGTGTATTAATTGTGAAGAAACAATTCCTCACTTATTTGGTAACTGTACTCTTTGGAGGAAGTTTGCCAACAAATTCAGTTTACAAAGTTTCCTTGATAAGTGATGCATTTTCGAGGCACTTTTAGAAAACACTCTTTTTTAGTGTCATAACTAGAGTTCAATTACTCCAAAAATTATAAACTCAGTTGTATCGTACTCTTAAAATTAATCTTGATATTATAAAAAAAAATTCTAAATTTCTCTACGTTATGTCACAAATTTTATTTCAAATTATAAACTTTAATATCATAAGTCACCCTTCTATAGACTTTCTAAATATCTCTATAGAATTTCTAAATATTTCTATTATCAATGCCTTTACACTTTTACTTTTAGACTTTATAATAATACTAATAAATACTAATTAATAATAATAAAAATATTTATAATGAATAAAATAATAATAATAATAATATTTAATAAAAAATAATTAAAATAATTAATAATAATAATAATAAATTTTAATAAATAATAAATAAATAATAATAAAAATAATAGTATTAATAATAATAAATATTAATAATAATTAAATATTAATTAATAATAATATAAACTTTGTAATCATCCTTACTTTATAAACATCCTTCATACATAACCAAAAAATGATATAATTAATAATTAATAATAAGAATAAATAAATAATAATAATAATAAATAAATAAATAATAATAAATAAATAGTAATAATAATAATACTAATAAATTTTTATGATTAATCAATAATAATTATAAATAATAATAATAATAATTAATAATAATATAAATAAATAATAATAAATACTAATAATCATAATAATATAAAAAATAATAAATTATAATAATAATAATAATAATTAATAAAAAATAATAATAATAATTAATAAAAAAAATAATAATAATAAGAATTAATCATTAATAATAAATAAATAATAAGAATTAATCAATAATAAGAATTAATAATAATAATAATAATTAATTAATTATAATAATTTATAAATAATAATAATTAATAAATAATAATAAAAATATTTCATAATAATAATTAGTAATTAATAATAATAATAATAATAATAAATACTTATATATAAGAATGATAAATAATAATCATAATTATTAATAAATCATAATTTTAATAAATAATAACTAATAATTAATAATTATTAATTAATAATTGATAATTAATAATTAATAATTAATAATTGATAATTGATAATTGATAATTGATAATTAATAATTAATAATTAATAATTAATAATTAATAATTAATAATTATTAATTATTAATTTATAATTAATAATTGATAATTGATAATTGATAATTGATAATTGATAATTAATAATTAATAATTAATAATTTATAATTAATAATTAATTATTAATGATTAATAATAAATTATATAAATAATAATAATAAATAATAAAATAAAAATATATAATATATAATAATAAATAATTTATAATAATAACAATAATTAATAATTAATAATTATTTAATTAATAATAATAATAAATACTAATAAATAATAATAATAATATTTAATAATAATAATAATAAAAATAGTAAATAATAATAATAAAAATAAAAAAAAATAAAGAATAATAATTAATAAATAATAACAATGATAATAATAATTAAAAAATAATTAATAATAAATAATTATTATAATAATAAATAAAAATAATCTAAACTTTCTATATTATCTTCGATATTGTTTTCCATATTGTTAAGAAGGCATTTTTTCTTCTCTTGAACCCTTAAAAAAATAATAAAACAATAATTAAAAATTAATAATAATAAATAATATTAATAATAATAAATAATATTAATAATAATAATTTCTAAATAATCATAATTAATTAATAATAATAATAATATATAAATAAATTATAATTATTAATAAAAATGAAAAATTATAATAATAAAAATAAATAATAATAAATAAATAATAATAATTAATAATATTAATTAATTAATAAAGATATTAATAATTATTATAATAAATAATAATTATAATAAATAATAATTATAATAAATAATAATAAATGATAATAATTAATAATAAATAATAAAATAAATATTAATTAATTAATAATAATAATAAATACTAATCAAAATAAATAATTATCATAATAAATAATGATAAATAATAATAATAATATTCATAAATAAAAAATAATAATAGAAATAATAAATAATAATTAAAAAATAATAATATATCATATATAATAAAATAAATATTAATTAATTAATAATAATAATAAATACTAATCAAAATAAATAATTATCATAATAAATAATGATAAATAATAATAATAATATTCATAAATAAAAAATAATAATAGAAATAATAAATAATAATTAAAAAATAATAATATATCATATATAATAATGATAAATAATAATAATAATATTCATAAATAAAAAATAATAATAGAAATAATAAATAATAATTAAAAAATAATAATATATCATATATAATAATAATAAATAATAACAATAAATAATAATAATAATAATAATAATAAATAAATAATAATATTATATCGATAATAATAATTAATAATAAATAATAATTATAATAAATAATAATTGCAATAATAATGAATAATTATTATTATTATTAAATAATAATAATAATAATTAATAATTGATAATTTATAATAAATTATAAATAATAAATAATAAATAATAATAATAATAATAATAATAATAAATTATAAATAATAAATAATAATAATAAATAATAAATATTATATAATAATAAATAAATATTAATTATAATATATAATAATTATAAATAATAATATTAAGAAGAATTAATAATTAATATTAATAATAAATAATATTAATTAATAAATAAATAATTATTATTATGAATGAAAATTAATAAATAATAAATAATAATAAATTTTAAATTATAATTAATAATTAATAATTAATAAATAGTTATAATAAATAATAATAATAAATAAAAATTAATAATATATAGTAATGAGAAAAAAGATGTGATAGATTTTTTAATTGTTTATAATTTTAATTTAAGTTTTGATATAAAAAAAAATTGTATGTAACAAAAGTTCAACTATTTTATTAAATTGATTGCAAATTATATGTGCATTAATTCTAATTTATTTTAAAGCAATAATTTTTTTTTTTCATAAAATATTTATGAAAATAAACTAAGTTTTTTAAATTTTGAAATGTGATCTGAAAAAAATAAATAAAATAAATAATATAGATAGAAGGTGAGAAGGGTTTAATCAAAAAAAATAAAAAGATGAGAATATAAATGGAGGGATTAATTTTTTAAAAAAAAATTATGATATTCATAAATCCTGGACAGATTTATATTTTCTCCAGATTTTTGAAATTTTGAAACCTAAATAAATAGTTAAAATAATAATAATATAAGATTTTAAACATTACTGTTGGTTTCTTGCAATTTTATTTTTTTCTTTTGAATTTTTTATTTTTGAATATTTTGGTATGCATAATGTTTATTTATTAATGATTTTTTTTAATCACTTTATATTTTATAATGGTTAAATTGGTGTAAAAATAAAATCATTCAAATTATTAGTGAAAGTCTTTGATTTACTATATTGATTTGTTGTTATATTGTAAAGATTATTACCATTTTATATAATTTATAAATTTATTTTCAGTTAATGTTTTTCAGAATTTTTTTCTTACTTCTGATCCAATTTATAGGAAGCATTAATTGGAAATTAAACCCTTGGAACAATTTTTGGGTAGAGTTATCTTAATTATTTTTTTAATTCTCGGATTGTTTTTCAATTTTCCTTCTTTGATATTTTGTATAGAATAATATAAACAACTAATCCATAAATAACATTAACATAATATTTTATCGGCTAACCATTTGACAATATATCTTTATCATATTAATTTTGTTTAGGAAGAAAGACATTTTAGTATCATTTCTATAAAAAAAAATAGACATTTTATTTTGTTGTTTAAAAATACTATTAAGTATATGTGTTTACTCTTGACCGAATTTTTGGTGACTAGCATTAACATTAACATGCACTAGTGTCGCATTTTTAAGTCAAGAGTAATTAAAAAAAAATGTAAAATATTTTTCGATTCAAATAAATAATATTTGAATGTATTTTATTAATATTTCTACATTCTTTTCTTGATATTTTGTTACATCTTCTTAACCTCTCTAGCCTGAACTTTTAGAATCCCAACTACAACATTTTTCTCTCAAATCAAGAACGAGCGACATCAACCATATTTTCAAGTTGCAATTTGATTACTAATTGCGACACTGTTAAGGTATTTACTATTTCTCTTAATGAAATCGTTACTAAACACTTTATGGTATATATATAGGAAATCCAAATTTACAACAATTAAGCAAATCCATAACAATTTTGACTTCTCTACCCATTGAAATTATCGAAATCTAGTGGCTCATTCCCTTAATACCTATTTTTATTGATTATAAAAAAAAGAAATTTTGTCTTAAAAAAATGTGTTTGACTATTTGAGAGAGAATATATACATTCACAATGTAAGAATTGGTGGTCAAATTATTGCTTGAGAAATATGTTTGATGACGCTCGTTCTTGATTTGAAAAAAGAAGGTTGTACTTGAAATTTCTAAAAGTTTAGGTTTAGGGAAGATGTAACGAGGCGTGAGAAAATGAATGAAGAAATGATAATAAAAATTGTCAAATGATTATTTATTTTGGAATTGAAAAATATTTTACAAAAGATTTAATAAATTGTCACGTTCACCGAAAATTTAGTAAGAGGTGTATGTACTTTTAAAACACGAAATAAAGTGTTTATTTTTTAGAACACGTAGTACTCAAATGTCTTTATCACAAACTTTTATATAATAAAAATTATTGTTTTCATTATATATTAAATTTAAACAATTTGATATTGACTCATAACAATAGAGTATAAAAAAGTCGTTGGAACAACATTTGGTGTAACGTCAAAAGTCTAACTATGGCGTATCTTGAGTTTGTCTTCATTCTAATATATAGTAATGTCAAAGTTAAAAACATGTTTCATCGGTCTATTAGTTTCATTAGTTGAATTAGATATAAAAAAAATTAAACATTATGAAGAGTTTTTTCCATAATAAAGTTTTACTTTTTGTACAACGTATGTCAATGTCCTTATATCAACAAAACGTTATGTGTTGACAATACATGAATAGTTTTCATGTACGGCATTGCTAGGGACGGATCTATGTAGAGAGTCACCTTAAAAAAAAGTCTTTGACAGTTCAAATTTGACAATACCCGCTATTTTTAAAAAATAAATAAATACAATTCACTGTTTGTTTATCTAATTATTAAAAAAATTGCAAATCTTACATTTATTCACTCGTTTTATTTAGAATTGAATCGTTATTTTTTTTAAGCCTACCCCAAATGTTTGTAAGTCCATCCCAACCTTAAATCTTGGGTTTGTCTTTGCATTGCTACAATATATTCGCTAAGATGATTTCATATGATTTTTGTTTAAAAATGTAAAGATTTCATCAAATATCTCGTTTTTTGGATAGAGCAATATTCATAGTGGAATTCGTATAGATAATATATAAATGAAAAATGTCGTATTATGGTAAGTCGTTGTTATATATGTCACGAGCAGGTGAAATTGAAAACTCATTTACGCATTATCGAGATGGTTAGTATCACGAGTATTTTGTGAAGTATTATTTGGATTCACTATGTGTTACTCGAGTCTTTAGTTAGTTACTAGAAAATTTGAATTGAAGCGGCTAATACGTGAGATCTACATATTTGAGTTACCATCCAATTATTTTCAGATTAACTATCTAGTTGGAGAAAAATTATCGAACATGTAATAATTGTTATCGTCTAATTTATATATCAATCATAATAATATTATTATAATATTCTGATAAGTCAATAAAATTGGTTAGAGAGTTAATCGAACGAACATAGGGCAACATTATTATATCATTTTAAAATTAATATTTTTAAACTAATTAAGAATTTTAAAATTCATCAAGAAAATAATTCTCAAATAAAAATAAAGTGAATTAAGCAAAAGATAGAAAAATAATCTCTTAGGCCTTGTTCAGATTGGGGTTTTAAAAAAACCTAGAGAGTGAAAAAAAATAATGATTGGTGATATTTTGAGGAGATAGTGATTGTTTTTGATAAAAAAAATTAAAGAGTATTGATATATATAAATAAAATAAAAAAATAATAATTTAAAATATATGGTGTTTTAGTATTTTGATTAATTAAATGAGTGATGTGATTGCTAAGAAGTTATAGATTGAAAATTTGATTTTGAATGAATTTTTTAAAAATTAAAAGGAAACAAGGCCTTAGTTTTTTTATTTTATTTTAATTATATATATATATGTTTAGAATTAATGAAATTATGAACAAATTAGAAATTTTAATTATATATATATATATGTGTGTTTAGAATTAATGAAATTATGTATTATTTGAAATTGTGAACTAACAATCAATCACACCTTTGAATAAGGATCGAAAAAAGAAGAAATAACCGTAAACATTGGAAAGAGGAAGAAGAAGAAGAGAGATTGATCAATGGATTCCGTTATTTCTCTCTCACTCTTCCTCCTCCTCCTCCTCCCTCTTCATCTTCTCATAACCGCCGACGCAACCGCAACCGCCACCGCCGCGTTCAATCTGTCCACCATAACCTTCAAACAAGGTTTCTCAACTCTCTTCAGCGATTTCAACATTCTCCGATCTCCCGACGATACATCCGTCTCTCTTCTCCTCAATCGCTATTCAGGTAACACAAATCTCTCATCTCAATCAATGATCAAACGATTGTTCTAAATTTGATAATAAGATCTCAAAATTATACAGGATCTGGTTTCATATCCTCCGATTACTACAACTACGGCCTGTTTAGCGCGAGTATTAAGTTGCCGGCGAATTACTCCGCAGGAATCGTCGTCGCACTTTATGTAAGCATTTGTTTATGTTGATCTGTTTGAAACTGAATCGATCTTGTGAAAAACATTCTATATAATTGCGTTGATTGTTTGATTGGTTGATTGATTGATTGATTTCAGACATCGAATGTAGATGCATTTGAGAAAAGTCATGATGAATTGGATATTGAGTTTCTTGGCAATGTTAAAGGGAAGCCATGGAAATTTCAGACGAATATGTACGGTAATGGCAGTACTAGCCGGGGAAGGGAAGAGAGATACAATCTCTGGTTTGATCCAGCCCTTGATTTTCATCGATACACCATCATTTGGACCGAGAAAATCATCATGTATGTTCTAAACCCTTTCTTTTTCTTTTCTACTTTTCAAAATTCAAATTACATGATAAAAACAGGGGAAGAGGGGAAGAAGATAAAGAGACCATGAACATGAATAAAAACAAATTTTATAAAATATATATATATATATATATTGGTGTTTAATATTTGACCGGAATATATAATCAAATTCTTTACTTTTGGTTTTCGAATTCAATATTAAACCAAATTAAATTTAAATACGGTATTTGATTTCATTTTTGAGTTGGGTCAACTCAAAAATTAAATCAAAACTTGAATTATTTTTTGTTATTTATTTTAATATATTTTATTATAATGTATTGTATATAAATAAATAATTATATATAATTTATTATATAATATATTAACAAAATCAAATTCGATTTTTAAATTCAGTAATACAATTGAAGAATGGAAGAAATTTGAATAACTCAAAATAAACCAAATGAAATCTTACTGTCAACCTATGTAGTTTGACTAGTAATTAATTTCTTACAGTTTTGAAACCCATTAAATAAATTATATTTGATTATAGTAAATTAAAATTATTCTCAGCTGTGTTTTTTTTTTATCTTATTTAATGCAAATTTTGACTACTGTTTTTAAATTCTAAAGTTAAATAAGGATGCAAATTAAAAAGGTTTCATATTTTAGTATTTACATTAGAAAAATAAGGATTTTATCTTTCTCCTAAATCAAAGATTATTACTTGAATATTGTTTTATAACTCATAGTTTTTTCCTTTTAACTTTTTTTTTCTTTTTCTGTTTTGACCCACTTTTAATATTTTAGAAATCATTTTGAGACCACTTTTGATATTTTAGAAATCACCTTTCTCATTTTGTTTTTTAGTTTAATTTATCTTAATAGATTAAAATAATTTTTTTGTTTTAATAATTTTTTTTAAATAATTATATTTTTAGTCACATACATTCAAATAATTAATTTTTTTAATAAAAAAAATACTTGGTTGATTTTTTTATTATTTCATCAACTAATCATCATACATCCCTTTATCATAATTTTCATATATATCAAAATATCATATATATATATATATATATATATATATATATATATATATTTAAATTTCTTTGTTCATTAATTTTTATCTATTTTACACAAATAAGACATGTTTTAATAATCCAAACCAAACAATTTATTTAAATATAATTACCCAAATAAATAAACAAACAAGCTCAAATTTATTATTTGTTCTACCTGCCAAACATTTTGATATTGAAATTTCAACAATTTTATTGACAAATTTAACTACTCTTCTTACATACACCCTCAACCAACAAATGAATAGATATATTATTTTATTTGTCTTAATCGTTCATAACAAGGGAATAAAATTGCACTTATTATAGAAGTTTTAATGAACATTTTATAAATAAAATGTTAAATATAGAAAACTAAAATGACCACGAAAGTCATGATTTTACTTTTATTCTTGTCACTTTAATATATAACTTCTATAAAAAAAAACTAAATAATTATAAATTTAGGATTAGTATTATCCAGGTGAAGTTAAATCTTTGAAATTTGATTTTAATTATTATATATATAGTTTCAATCTCTATAGTTTGACTAGTAATGATGGAAAACTATTCTCATTAGTCGCATTTTTAGCTTATTTAATTCAAATTTTGACTACTTTTTATATGGATGCAAATTAAAATGTTTTTACTATTTTAGTGTTTACGTTAGAAATTTCAGGATTTTATCTTTCTCCTAAGCCAAAGATTATTATTTGATTTTTTTTATGAAACACATATGTCACTTGATCGGTTATCTTTTTATTTTAACTATTTTAATTGATTAGAATATTTTATTTTAATAATGTTTTTAAATATATATTTATATATTAGTCATACATTCAAATAATTATTTTTTTTAATAAAAAAAATACTTGGGACTGGTTGATTTTTTATTATTTCATCAACTAATCATACATCCCCTTATCAATAACATATTCAAGTAATCAACTTAATATATCAAAAATGTTATAGTATCTTTTTTTAAATTTCTTTGTTCATTAATTTTGATATATTTTATCCAAATAAGAAAGTTTTTAATAATCCAAACCAAAACAAATTATTTTAAAATATCCAAATAACCCATAAACAAACAAGCTCAAATTTATTCTTTGTTCTACTTTCCAAAACATTTTGTATATTGAAATTTTAACAATTTTATTAACAAATTTGACTAAGGGAGGCTCTTCTCACACACACCCCAACTAACAAATAAATTTACATTATTTGATTTGTAATTATCACTCATAACAAAGGAATAAAATTGAACTTATTATAGAAGCTTTAATCAACCTTTCATATATTTTTTTTTTTTGTAAATGTTGTGGTGAACTTAAAAAAATTGGGTGGGCTTAAGAATTACGGAAAAATATGGATAAAACGAAGGCATATTGTATCCATTTTTAATAATTCAACCTATAATGAATTAAATTGAAAAAATAAATTATGATATCATATCACATTTCTACTATAAACAAAAATTGGATCCTAACATAAATTCATCTATGCACCACAGCCTAATTTTCACTTTCATTTAAGGTGATAGAATCGTAACCTCTAATCTCTTAAGTAGAGAATTATTCTTATTACTTAACTTAGATCATGTTATCTTAACTCAGTAACTCAAATGAGAATAATTTCTATGAAATCGAATGTCATTACTATAGGTTATGCTAATTTCTTATATTGAAAATGAGTTTGTGTAAATGTGATTATGATATTTCTTGTTTCAGATTCTACGTTGATGAAGTTCCAATAAGAGAAATAGTAAGAAATGAAGCAATGGGTTCAGATTATCCATCAAAACCCATGTCACTTTATTCCACAATATGGGACGGTTCAACATGGGCTACACAAGGTGGTCGTTATCACGTCAACTACCGTTTCCAACCTTTCACAGCCGAATTCAAAGACCTAGTCCTTCTCGGCTGCCCAGTTAACCCTTCAATCGTCTCCATCACCACTTCCACTTCCAACAACTGTTCAGACAAGATCGCCGACCTCGAGGCTAACCCATTAACGGTCATAACCGTCGAGGGAAGAAAATCGATGAGGTGGTTTAGGAGAAAGTTTATGTATTATTCATATTGTTATGATACAGTTAGGTATCCTACTCCGCCGCCTGAATGTGTGATCGTTATGGAAGAACAGAATTTGTTTAAGGAAACGGGTAGACTTAAGAATATTAGATTTGTTCAACATAGGAATCATCGGAGTATGCGTAAGAGGAGTTCTAGGGTTCGTCGGAAGGAGTCTTTACGCCGACGGAAGGAAACAACCCTTTCACAGGTTGTAGAACCGAAGAAGATCCCTTCACTGGTCGTAGAAGTACTAGAACCGAAGGACACCCCTTCACCGGCTGTAGAACCGAAGGAGACCCCTTCACCGGCCGTGGAACCGAAGGAGATCCCTTCACCGGCCGTGGAACCGAAGGAGACTACTCCACCGCCGCCACCACACCGGAGGAGGTTCCGGCCGGCACCGCCAGAAGCAACTGCCAGTGGATTTTTGTAGGTTCAAATTTTTTGTTTTTTTTTGTGTCTATTATGGATTATGAGGGGTTTACTGTTATCTAGTCAACTTTTTTTTTTTAGAAATATATTAAATTTACATACAAATTAACTGATTTTGAGTTTAAAATGGATGTAATTAAAAGTGAACAAACGGTTAAAATTAAAATTGATGTGTGTTTTTTTTCAATTTGTATTATAATCAAAACTAAATTTATCAAATTCATATTATAAACCATTTTATCATGATATAGATTAGAATGAATATGATTTGAATATTCCAAATTAAAGAAAATATTTATATATTTTTTTCGTGTCAACTTGAAATTATAATAAAAATAATTATAATTTATTTATTAATTTTATTTGTATTTAATTAAAAATGAAAAAATGAATTAATTATATTATATATATAAGTTTATATTTATTTTTATATATATAAGAAAATAAAATTATAATTTAATTAAAGATATTCTTTTAATAATTCATTCAAAATTTTAATATTATTTAAACTCTTTATTTGTATACGTTGTTTACAAAGAATGAACCGTTGTGATAATTTGGTAAGATCAGATAGAAATAATAATTAAAAATAATAATATTTTAATTTAAATTATATTGAATTAGTTGGATTATTCAAATCAATCCAAATTAAACTCGATTTGAATTTAATCCATAATGAAATAGTTAATACAATTTAATTTAATATTTTTTATCTAATTACTTAATTTTTGATTTATTTTATTATATAATATTTAATATTTTAATTATAAAAAAATATTAAATTTCTAATGTTATAATTAATTTTATTTATTACTTTCCAATATTTTAATTAATTAAAATTTGAAAGTAAAAATAAATGAATTTAAAAAATAAACAAATAAATAAAATATTTACTAAGTGCAAAAATAAAAAATATATATATTAGATTGAGGTAAAATATAATTTAAAGAAAAATATATTTTTATTTGAATAATTTTGTTACCATGCAAATTTAATTCTGAACTCAATTAGATTCCATCTTAATCCAAATGAATATACTTAGTAGATATAAATTTATTATTTTTATCTTTAAATTGAATTCTTTTAAATAATAACTTAGAAAAAAAAAATATTTTGGGCCTATTGAGTTTGTTAAATTAATTAATTTATTTTTGAATGGGTTGTCCAAGAGGACCTACAAATTACACAGAGACAGCTCTGCTAAGCCCACAACAAAAACAAAAACAAAAACATCACCTTTATAATTATTTTTATTCATAATTCTTCTTTTATTTTTATTTTTCAAGCCCTGAGTAACTCTAATAATATATTTTACTAATAAATAAGAATTTAACAAATAAGCCATACATCTTTAAGGCAAACAAGAATATAAGATATATGGATGAATCATATTAAACACATCTCACAATTGGTTGATGTCCGAATTTACATTTTTGTTGGAGAGTTCTCAAAAAAAAATTCTTTTTACAGTATAGTTAGAATTAAGGTAACTTTGAATTTTTTTTTTTTTTTTTTAAATTGAGAGTTTATTTAAAATTGTTAACTAAGTGAACTCAAAAATTTTAGAATTTATTTGAAATTGTAACAGTTTAATTTTAAAAAATATTAATTATATATTATTATTATTTATATATATAATTAAGTATTTTATATTTAATCAGTTTAAAAAATTTATATATTTAAATATAAAATTAATAATAAATAAATAAGACTATAAACAAATTATTCTTATAAAATTAATTATATTAATTAATTTTATTTTATTTTTAAAATTTTAAATATAAATTTATTTTTAAAATGTAAAGTCGAATTAAATCGTAAAATCAAAATTATTTATATACTCGTAAAATTTTATTATCGTAAATTTAAAATCATAAGAGTTTACATATTAAGAATTTACTTAAAACCGACTTATTAAACTCATGTGAAATCGTAAAATCTTAAAATTTTAAAAATTAACTCAAGATTTTAAGCTCTTGTCAAAATAATTAAGAATTATGAGGTGATTTATCAATCTTTTATTATTAAATCTCGATTTATATATATATATAAAAACATGTGTTCCAATAGCTGATTTTTGTAGACATGTCTATAATTCAAAATGAAGTAAATAAAGATAATCATAGTTATTTATAAATGAGTATTTTATCACTATTACAATCATTTTATATTGATAAAACAAAAAATGAAAGTAATTTTGTTTTGATATGAAATATGTCATAAAAAATTATAAAAATTTAATTAAAAAGTGAAAGAAGAAAATCAAGTGACTAAAAATTATTTAAATAAATTTTATTTAGCAAACATGATTGAATTTGTTTTTTAACCCAAAAAAAAAGTAATAATAAAAAAATAACAAATAAGCTAAATTTCTTAATATGTGAGATATTTTAAATTAATTTAAAATTATCCAAACAACCCAAATTTCACAATAACATCTTTCAAATAATAGAACATACAAAGCCCAAATTATTATTATTATTTGGGTGTACCCATCAAACTTTTGCTCAAATCAATAATGAAATTGCTCTATTTTTAAATGGAGCATAACAACCATCAAACAGGGCAAAACAGCCTAATTTTCTTAAAATTCCATTTGCTAGCACTAACCATTCTCAATCAATCTAAAAATAGGAGAATTTTCTAAATAGAGTCACCAAAGTAAGTTATCAAACAACTAAACCATGAAATTGAATGGACAGTCTTATGTTCATCACATTATAAAAAAAAACATGTCAGCTAAGGTCTTAGGAAGAATCTATACATATAGAAAAACAATGCAAGTATACCCCCACAAATTCTCACTATTACTAGCAGAGACACCTTAAGCAGCCCGGTCTCCAACAAGTAGGGCATTTAAACGTGCAGTTAACGCATAAACTCGGGCATTTAATCGTGCAGTTGAAGCATAAGCTCGAGCATTTCGGGTACTTACAGTTACATTTTGGCCATCCACAAGGCCATTTTGGGAATTTCAGTTGACAACAGCAGCTCAACTTAAGGCACTTTGGAAATTTTGGTTTCCAAAGCTTAATCTTACAGCTGCAGCTGCAGAAGCAGCACCATTTTTTGTTCTTACACTTATTTTTCTGAATATTAAGACCTTGTTTGGACTTTCGAAGATGAGTTTCTGTCGTTACGTTTTCCATTTCTGCCATGAACTTGCAAAGATGGCGAATGTAATCCGGGTATAGCTCCAAGTTGCAGTGACCACCTCCTTTTATCCATAAGGGCTCATATGGGTCGCGAGATAATGACCATAGTCCATCGCCATGTAACCAGTTCACTACATCATCTTCTGTACCCTGCTCATAGATGATAAATTCAAACTTATAAAAATATTTGTTTTCTCATTTTGCTTCTATAAATTGGATTTGAGTTTGAGTACTCACATGTATCACCAATACAGGGCACTTCACTTTCTGAATTTTGTAAATATTCTGTATTAACATGGCAAGAACATATAAAGATTAGCTCAACAAGTCATTGAATCGAATGGTTTTCGAACACTAGGAGCTTGTTTAATGTATTTTTCTCTTTAAAATAACATGATAGAAAAGAAGAAGAAAAACTTATTTGATGAAAAATTGGATTATTTGGACTAAATTCATTGCCTTGTTTCATCATCATTATATATTTATAGTCCTAATGTCATTTTATCTAAACAACTCAATTTTCAATAACCCAAGATTGAACAATCAACAAATAACCCTTCATCAAACAAAACACAAAACATAGTACTACATAAGATAGGACATAGTTTGTACCTTATAAATGTCGAAGCAAAACGAGAACTTGACATGGCAGACTACACGAAGACCAGAAAGGATGCCACTGTGAAGAACAACGCCTCTCAATCTTGGCAACTTAGCAGCTAAATGCAATGTTGGTCCACTTCCAACAGATTGTCCATAAAGAATTATGTCTTCCTGACTTATTCCGTAATCAGTTTCCAAGCATTCGTATACTGCTTCTATGTCGGCATAAGTATCCACTTCGCTCGGCTTCATTTATATAAAAAATAAATCAAAGTTCAATTTCAATGCAACAAATGTAACAATAAATGCAATTAGAACTAATAACAAGAGAGTATAGTAACTGAAAGATTACAAAAATAAAATTACCTTTCCTGTTGAAGCTCCATACCCAGAATAATCATATCTGCATCATAATTTGGAGAGATCTCATGAATTGTTAATTCACTTAAAAGTTGATTATTGAGATTATTTGAAAACAATCTTTTATCCAATCAATCAATAATTTTCAATAACAAAATTCAAATAATCATCAACCAAATTACCTTAGGTCGTAAACATTAAAAACTCAGCTTTTTCCTCATATTTCTTTTCAACTAACAAATATTAATTGAAATAATTTACTTTTGCATCAAACAAGATTTCTTTCCAAAAAAAAAAATCGATAAAAATCTCAAATAACCCAAAATCAAACCAACTCCAATATCAAACATAGCCTAGAAACCATGTTAATTTTAAAAATATATAAAATATTATAAAAATAAAGTAAAATTATTTTATTATCAATGATTTAAATGAAATGATAAAAAACAAGTGATGTGACATATTGATGTGGGTTAACTCAACATCATATCAATCCATCATCAATTCCTTTATCAAATCATTAATTAAAAATATCAAAATATCCTTATCTCCAAATTTAAATTGATTAAACTCAAACAATCATATTACAAAACCCATAAATCTATATAAACATAACAATATCAATAAAGTAAAGTAAATATCTATGAATAATAATAATAATAATAATGTCAGACCAATGTCAGGATTTGCCCATTAACATATACAAGAAGATGAAAAAGGTACAAAAACAAATAAATATTTCAGAGTCTTCAGACAACACTTCTCTTTTATAAAAAAAAAAATTATAAAAATACAAAAATAAATAGACAAAATTCAAGATCTGGGTTTTTTTTTATTTAAAAAAATCACTGTATCTGAATTGACATGAAGAAAAAAACAAATTTGCCAAACTGTAAAAAAAAAAAATCAGTCAAGTTCCAAGATAACATGCATATGAACAAAGTAAAAAAAAAAATTACCCTTTGTGTTATGTATCCAAAGTGAAGTATATCAAAAAGGTAAATTTTAAACTAATAAGGAAAAAGGAAATTAACCCATCAACAATTAATAAGATAGGTAAATAATAAATGTAAAAAAATAAAAAATTTACTAACCCAATTAAATTAACTCTTAGATTTGCCTTAAGTTGAACAAACAGGTCATAAAGTTGACCAAGATCAGCTGCATTTCCATGAGAATACACAACGGTTAGTCTTGCGTACGGATTTCGAAGATAAAACGCCACTATTTGATTTCCTCTCTTAGTATTCAACATAAGAACATCTAATAGGTTTCCGTCGTCTCCGATCGGAACAGTCGCCGGAGATGTGGTTGAAACCGCCGTAAAGCTGCCGTCTTCATGTTTTTTTACGGCGTATGTCGCCGGATTTGGTGGGAAAAATGCAAACTTTGCTGCAAGATGAGATATGAGACAACCCATTGTCGCCGGTCGCCGACTCTCCGGGGAGAGAGGGTATAGATCATGAATGCATATGCATATTGAGATTATTACAAGTGGGTTTTAGAGATCATGCGTGTGATTTATCTTGGGATTTTGTTTTTGGGAAAAGGGTTTTTAGTAAAGAATGTAGAGAGAGAAAGAAGAGAGAGAGATAAGAAAGAAGGTAAAATTTATGGGGTTCGGAAGACTGGAAATGTCTTTCTAAATTGGTGAAAGTTTGAGTTAAGTATGAACAGAGATTGATGACGATTAGGTCTTGTTTGAGATTGATTCATTCATTAATGGTTAATCTAGGGCACAGTTATTAGGGTTATTTGAGGATATTTTTGGAATTTTTTGAAAAAAAATAAAAAAACTTGTTAAATGAGAAAGTATGTTATTTGGGTTTTTTATATGTTAAATGAATAATTTGATTTGATGGAATAATTAGAATGATAATGATTTGTTATAGAGATAATTTGTAAAAAATTGGATAAAATCCAAAAAAATCTCAAAAAATCTCGGATCAAACTAGCTCTAGATTACTTATTTATTTTATCATCAAGTAAAAAGTAAAATAATATAGATATTTGAGTCATTTAATAAGAAAATTTTAAATAAATAAATAAACTAGTTTTAGGGTTAGAGCTAGTTTGGTGTTGCTTTTGAATATTTTTAAAAAATTGATGAAAAAATAAATTATTTGGGATTTAGTCGATTTAATTATTATATTTTTTATATATTAAATTTAATTTTATAAAATTAAAATAATAATGTATATTTTAATTTATAAATTAAGTGATTTAATTATTGTAAAATTATATGTTGGATAAATGATTTTAAATAAAAATCAAACGACCTTTAAGATTGGTTTGTTTCCGTTTATTTAAATAAATTAATTGTATAACGGTCTTATTTAATTTTGGTTATTTAAATAAGTTAATGTGATTAAATTTTATTTTATTCTCTTCTTGAACATTATTATATCACTTTATTCATTAAACTAAAATAATAAATTAAATATTATTTAAAAATTATATTTTAAAAAATTATAAAAAAAATTATATATTTAAAATCATCACCAATTATTATTTGTTAAATAATTTAAGTTATTTAAATAAATTGAATCCGTCAAATATAATTTATTAACATAAATATTAAAATACATTTTATTTTCTTTAAAATAAATTCATTATATATCAATCGTTTTACCTAAGCAATTTACAAATAAGTTGATTGTGAACTAATCTAAAAACCTTTTGATGTGGTTTTTGAAATTTTATCATATTATTAGAATTATAACAATTAAATATATTTATTTTATTTTTATAAAATTCAAATTTTAAATATAACAAAAATATTATAATAATTCAAACTCTCAAATAACTAGTAAAACAAGCTCTAAGAACTGAGGGACACAAATATGTAATATATAAATCTTGTTTGATTGAGGGTAATAAATAATTAGCATATTTATCTAAAGTTGTTCAAATCTGAATTATTTCTTCATTAATTTCTCTTTTAAATTTTATATATATCTAATACATATATATAATGTGTTGAGTGTGTGAGAGAGAGGTAATGAGTGTTATTGTTGGTTTGTTTGAACAAATATTATTTGTCAGATAGTAGGAAGTAGAACAGATGGGGACTCAAATGTCTCACTCTCTCTCCCATTATATTAATTTAATATTTATTTTTTCTTACAAATAATTATTACTATTCCTATCATCATTATATATATATATACTATTTTAATTTTTTAAGTTATTTAGAAATATCATCCATTATAGATTTTTAAAAAGTGATTTTTTTAACACAAATCATAAAGTTTTAATATATAATATATAATAATAAAAAAATAAAGTGGTGTGATAGCTTTGGGTAAGTCTAACAAAAATTGATTAAGACCAAAATTGTTGTTAAACAAAGTTGACGGAAAAGTAAAACCCATTCTAAACTATAAACACATAATTGTATATAAAGAATTTTTATTTAAAATTTATTGTCATAGACTTTTTATATAAATAATTCCAATCTAATTAAATATTATTTCAATCTTTGTATTATAGTTAGGCCGAAATAACAAATTAGGCTCCTTAGAGGAGCCAATTGCAATTTGGGACCTCTTCAAATTTCACAATTTAGGCTCCTTATTAAGGTCAATTGTAATTTGGGACCCTTCTTTCGAATTTCACAAATTATGACTCCTTATTGGAGTCAATTGCAATTTGAGACATTTTCTTTCGAAACTCACAATTTAGGTCTCTACATTATTAGATTTATACAAAATGCGGTTTTATCGTAATGGACATGGACGTCCGTCAAAAAATGTATTACGTGGCCTTTATAATTGCAAAATCAATAGGGACATATACTTCTAAATGTCAATTCATTAAAAATAAAAATATAAAACCAAACATTTATCCCAACTCAAATTAAACTTCTTCTCCAACATCATTCATTTACCTCGTGACGCTCGACTCTCCTACTCTTCACATCCCAATGAAATGAAGTTGAGTCGGGTTTAGGGCATTTAGAATTATGTGTCACCATTAATTTTTTAATTATAAAGGCCACACAATAAATTTTTTTACGGACGTCCATGTTTGTTAGGGCAAAACCCCATTTTATACAAGCCTGACAATGTAGAACTTCAAATTGTGAGACTCGAAAAAAG
Source organism: Impatiens glandulifera (assembly GCF_907164915.1). Classification (NCBI taxonomy): domain Eukaryota; kingdom Viridiplantae; phylum Streptophyta; class Magnoliopsida; order Ericales; family Balsaminaceae; genus Impatiens; species Impatiens glandulifera. The sequence continues at coordinate 53,219 of NW_025919699.1, read as the reverse complement.
AGGTTTAAAATTCCAATTGTCTCCAATAAGTAGCACCAAATTGTGAGGTTTGAAAGAAAAGATCCTAAATTGCAATTGACCTCAAAGAAGCATCAAATTGTAATCCTCAATAAAAGAGGTCCTAAATTACAATTAATTCCCAATGAAGAGCCCCAATATGTTATTTGTGTCATTCTATTTATATCATCAATTTATTTAATATTCAAAATATTAAAATATCATATATTTTCAATTATTATTTAGTGCTCCATTTTATTTTCTTATAAACCTGATTGTATTTTATTTTTAAAATTTAAAACAGAGTCTTGCATCATAGATAATGTCTCGAAATTATTTTATACTTTAAATTGATGACTCGAAATTATTTTATATTAAAAATACTTTAAATTGAAATAGATAGTCATAAATATGATAATTATACTAATTTTTAGTTAAAAAAAACTTAAATAACGATTAGCTATCATGATTATTAGTGTCTCAAAAAATCATAAATAACTAAATATTAATCAATTAATTGATGGTATATAATATATTATTGGGCAAATTACTTGGGCGGCCCTCGAACTATCTCGATCGCTCACTTTTGGCCCTCAAATTAATTTTTGAAACAAATCGCCCTTTCAACTTTTATAAAGGTCACTAGTGGCTCTTCCGTCAACTTTTTAGCTAAACCTAACGGTTTAAGTTTAAAATATTATTTTTTTATATATTATCTTTAATCTTATATTTTATATTTATATATATAATTATTAAATCCTTATATATAATATTATATATATATATATATTATTAAATTTTATATAATTATTAAATCTTTTATATAATAAATAAATAATATATATATTATTTATTTTTATCTCTCTATATATAATTTATATATAATACTTATATAATATATATTTTAAAAAATAATTTAAATGTTAAAAGTATTTGAGTAGTTAGAAGGTTACAATTACTTTTAATCTTTCAAATTATTTTGTAAAATATATATTCTATAAATTATATAAATTTATTTATATATATATATTATTAATGATTAAGGATAATCCATATAATTTATTTTTAAACTTTGTTTTATATATATTAAAAATAATTTATTAAAAGTAATTGTAACCTTCTAACTACTCAAATAACTACTCAAATACTTTTAACACTTAAATTATTTTTTTAAATATATATTATATAAATATTATATATAAATTAGTTAAAGATAATATATATAAATTATATATATATAGATAAAAATAAATAATATATATATTATTTATTTATTATATAAAAGATTTAATAATTATATAAAATTTAATAATATATATATAATATTATATATAAAATATTTAATAATTATATATATAAATATAAAATATAAAATTAAAGATAATATATAAAAAAATAATATTTTAAACTTAAACCTTTAGGTTTAACCAAAAACTTGACGGAAGGGCTACTGGTGACCTTTATAAAAGTTGAAGAGGCGATTTGTTTCAAAAATTAATTTGAAGGCCAAAAGTGAGCGATCAAGATAGTTTGAGGACCGTCCAGGTAATTTGCCCTATATTATTAAACTATGATATGAAAATAGCATTTAATTCAGATTTAAGAATGCAAGCTTCCTAGTCATAAAGTGAGCCTAGAAGACTATTTTCAAAAGTTAATTATGATATAATTATATTTTAATATTGATATATATTAATTTAATTTAAAAGTTAGATATTGTCAATACTATTGATTATTTTTTGTATTTAATTAAGATGTATTATTGTGGCATGATATGTTTATAATTATAATCATTGAAATAAACAATTTTTAATTGAAGTTTGATAATATCATAGAATATAAGATAAAAAATTATTAATATTATCTTAAACATCATGACTTATTTGAAATTATTTAAGATTAGATAAAAACTATAATTCATAAGATGAAATAAACCATTTATATGTTCTTTTAGTCTATGCAAAACTATAGTTTTAGCTTTTTATATTTTAAATAGTGATTGAATTGAATTCACATACTTTGATGTATAGCTTACTTTTAAGTGTATATCTATATAAAAGAAAGCATATAGCTCTATTTTTGACTTTTTTGAAGTAACATTTTAAACATATCGTGAAATTAGAGATGAGTGAACTTGTGATAAAACGGGAAATGAATGTGAATTTTATTATCTTTTTTAAAATGAGGTCTATCATTCTTAAAAATATAAGAATGGTTTAAGCACAACCATAAATCATGAAAAAAAAATTTAAATAGAAAATATAAAAAAAAAAGAAAAAAAAAGAAAAAAAAAGAAAAAATACAAACACATACCCAACTCCACCAATTTTCGAGAATAAATATCAGAATGCGTCATAATAATAATATTATAAATGATACGTATCAAGATAATCCATTAGAAAATAATTGAAATGGTAAACCAAATATGTATTTTTGTCATATTAACGGTCTCAATCAAATTTCACAGTATCACCTAGTGAGTCTCAATTACACAACACAAAAGACTCATTATTGACAATTCAAAAGTAAGTGTATCGCCGATTTCACCTATTTATAACACATACGACAACAACTTACCATAATGTAACTTTGTTTCATAATGTCACAAGAATCCCACGAGACACCCGTATAGAATCAAGAAACTCTCAACAATACAACTGTCAATTACATATATCCCTTACAATCCACTTATCCATCTTTCGAATTTTAGACTCACTAAAACAATATATGCCATAACCAAGAAGAGTTCCCAATAGTGACTTAATGACGACTCTCTTCACACCATAATTGATTCCATAAACATTCAAGCAATAATCATTTCAATCATTGATGAAATCAAAATGCAATATCCTTTTCTAGGATTCGAAACACGTTTTCCTTCTTACATATAATATTGCGGTAGATCATTTAGTTTTTTCAGCTGACAATGTTGGTAGTTGTTCGATAAAAAAAGATTTGGGTAGAAAGTATATGAAATGGATGATATCTCGCGCACATTAGGTCACACTTAAACCATTAATCAATAATCTCCCTCAAGGGAGGTTTTGTTTTCATTTAACGTCATATTATGTATCGAGAATTCCATTAAAATATTCTCGTTGACATCATAATCTAGATAAAAATCCACCGATTCTTCATCGCACACACTATGAATGAAAACTGACAATTCATTATTTTTAATTTCAAGATAAAGGGTTCTTATAGTGATGTCTTGAATTATGTCGTCTACATTTGACGAACATCCATTTTCTACTTAATCAATTGCTTTTTATCGTACAACAAATCCGAAATAGGATTAGGGGTAGATGACATCAACTTTTGATATGTTACCACCTGCCCGCTCTCCCCTTTGTCGACATCTAGATCTAAGGTGGCATCGCAACCCAAGTGTTCTGATGACAGATACTCGATCTCAACCTCCGTTGAGAATAGATTTACAATATTACAAATATGGTATATTCATGGTACACAATCGAGTACAAGGAAATGGTATATTCAACAAAAGAAAACTATATTTTTTGGTGTATAATCTTGATATTAGGAAATAAGATTATCACAAAAGAAAAGTAGATCTTTTGTTATTGAAATACAATTAGTAAATCTGGTAAGAATATTTTGAAAGCTCTTTAAGAGATTTGAACAAAATATTGATATTGACTTATCTAGTTGGGCTTATTTAAAGGTGTAGTCAGGTACTTTAGAAAACCAAGTCTTTGCCTTGAGAGTATTGCTTCCTTGTGAGTTGTGTGTGATCTTTCATTATGAGAGAATCATTGCAATACTCCTATAACAATCTTGATAATAAAGCTAAAACCTCTTGTGCTCGAAAATGGATGTAGGTCTGTTTTAGTCGAATCACTATAAATTTTATGTTTGTGTTATTCAGTTGTTTTCTTTCATTTCTGAAATTGTTCGATGTTGTTATTGTTTTGTATTAAGAGTTACTTCATCTCCTAGTATCCCAACAAGTGGTATCAAAGCGAGGTTGTTCAAGAGGAGATGAAGCTAAAGAGATTGGATGATCCTTCAAGGATTTTTGAAAAGTCCTAAGGAGGTTTCCAAAAGATGTTCAAGTTATAGTTCTTGTTTGTATGAATAATTTCCAAGTTTGATGTGGAAGAAGTATGAGTTACTTATTATCTAAGGAACAAATCAAGATGGCAGATTATAGAAAAGAAGACAATGGAGAAGACATATTTGCAAGAGGTAAACAACATCATGAGAAAAAAAGGCAGAGCAATAAGAGTTCTAAGTCTATGTTGAAGACTAAAGAAAATGGTAAAGTGTTTTTGGTGTTAAAAGGAATGACACTTCAGAAAAAACTACCTAATACTAAAGAAGCATAAAAGAAAAAATTATGTTTGGAAGACAAGTGATGGACTATTTCTGGTGAGTAGGGTATTTTAGTTGTTATGGAAGGAGTGAAAACAATGTGTATTCTCTATAAGGTAATTCACAAATATATTTAGTTATTATCTCCAAGGTCACTCAATATATATCAAAGTTTTGGTATCTGAGGTTTGACCTCAAAGGCTTGTATGAATTGGGTTAGAAAAGAGTTTTTAGTGCAAAAACTTTAACTCATGATAATGCAAGAGATTCTAGATCAAACGGCAAAGAAAAATTTCTTTATTGGATTTCAGAGAATGTCAAATGGTATAGAGTTTGGCTAGAAAAGGTAAAGATAATGTTATGTTAGGTCAAGATGTGAAGTTTGAAAAAACTAGAGCACACACAATGGAGAAACAAATAGTGATTCAACAGGAATCACAACTCTAGGTGGAGATATGTCATCAAAAGACATATTGCCAAGGAAGAATTGTCATGGGATCATTGAGATTTCTTCAAATATTGGGAAGAATGATGACTTTGGTAAAAATTTATCATTGTCCATGGATGAAAGAAAGAATGGTACCCAACAAGTCTTATCAAAAAAGCATTTATTGATGACAACATAGTCAACATGCTGACAAGGCAATCCTTCAGGCCAAATTAAGAAATTGTATTGAGTTAGTGGGTGATTAAGGATTAACATATTTCTAGTTAACACGTAATATGAATAAAAGACCAACAGGAGGAATATTAATGGAAGTCACTTATAAATTTAGGTGGAGACATCATGAAACAACTCTCAAACGAACCAAAAAGAAATCATTGCATTATTTTTTAATGTGAGAAGATGAATAAGACCTTGAGTAAGATTCTAATTCATAAAAAAAGAGCTAAATGGGAGGCTCGGTCAATTCAAAGGTGATGATTTATGTACTTATTTTGTTCTATCTTAATTGTCCATACATTGTGGATCATAGTTAAGATTAATGAGATGATTGATTTGTCATCTTATTGAGAAGAGGATTGAGACCTTGAATAATATTCTTAGTCATAAAAAAGGGGCTATATGAGAAGTTCGATCAATTCAAAAGCGAATGATATCATTGAATTATCATCTAATGTGAGAAGATGAATGAGATCTTGAATGTGATTATTAGTCATGAAAAATGGGCTAAATGAGAGACTCGATCAATTCAAAGGGAATGACATTCACGATTTCTTTCGAAGAAACTATGAAGCATGGTGAAAACAATTGAAGACGGTTAGAGAATTATGCGATTCAAGTTGGTTGAGTGTGCAAAGTTCCAGACAAGATGGGTGTCAAATGTTTTTTCTAGATTTTAAAATTGAGTAATGAGATGTCGTTGGATACCTAATTATTTTGACGATGTAAGTTTTTCTTGGGTCTTCTCGGCTTTCGATTAGTATCTAACTTTAAGGAAGTAGACGATGAATGTTCGTCTAGGGTGTCCCCAGTTTTCAAAAAATATCCAAAATTGAAAATGTAGACAATGGAAGTTCGTCTTGGGTCTTATCAACTTCGATCAATATCTTATTTTGAGGAAATAGACGATGGATGTTCGCCTTGGGTGTCATCAGTTTTGATAGATATCTAATTTTGAAGAAGTAGGCGAAGAAAGTTCGTTTTGGGTCTTCTCAGATTTCAATTATTATCTTATTTTGAGGAGTCTGCGATGAAAGTTCGTTTTCGGTGTCCTCAGTTTTCAACAGATATCTAATTTTGAAAAGGAAGAAAACAGAGAGAGGGAGGCGAATTAAGACGAAGGCAGGTGTTAGGAAGAAAAAATATGTTTCTTTAACTACTTCCTCTTCACTCCCTAAATACATATGATTACGTATTTCCACAATTTATGAAGATATATAATTCATCGTTCATGATGATGTTATTCTTGAGGATTTACATAATCAGCCAAATTGTAAATTTTAGAGACAAGAACAAGAGAAAGATAGGGTGACGAATCAAGACGAAGGCAGATGTTAGGAAAAAAAAATTCATTTTCTTCAATTACTTTCTCTTCACTCTCTATATACTAAGGCTTGAGTTTTTCCACCATTGGTGAAGATACATTCTATATGTATGTACCATCTTTGATGATGATGATGTTTTTGAAGGTTTATGTAATTCGTTATATTATAAATCTTAATTTACAAAAATATTGTGTAACTCATTATATGTAATATAGTGAAGGACATAAATGGCCTAAAGATCCTCTGGTTTTACTCTTGTCTAAGGTGTTTACCATGCTAAAGTTTGATGTGGGGCATCGAGAGGAGCATAATCGAGCAAAGAGAAGTTGTTACGAAGATGGTGACAATGTTGTTGATATGTTGGCGGTTCCTAAATTTGGGAGCTACGGAATTTTGCTTGTTGACAAATCAAATGATAGAATACAATACTAAGATAACTTATAAATCAAGGTGGAGTGTTGAGAATGAATTTACAACATTACAAATATGGTATATTAATGGTATACAATCTTAGTACAAGAAAAATGTATATTCAACAAAAGAAAATTATATCTTTTGGTGTATAATCTTGATATTAAAAAATAAGATTATCACAAAAGAAAAGTAGATCTTTTGTTATGGAAATACATTTAGGAAATATAGTAAGAATATTTTGGAAGCTCTTTGAGAGATTTGAACAAAATATTGATATTGACCTAATTGAGACTTATTTAAATGTGCATTCGAGTACTTTAGAAAATCAAGTCTTTGCCTTGGAGAACATTAATTCCTTGTGAGTTGTGGGTGAACTTTTATTATAAGAGAATCATTGTAATTCTCCTATAAAAATCTTGATAATAAAGTTATTCATCTCCTGTTATCCCAACAACCTCAACCCACGAAAACATATTGGCTCATTTAATCATTCCCCTCAGTCTACACAATATGTTACATTTTTCTTGTAACATTTTTTTTCGGGATGGATTTAAGTCAACCTTAGCCCTAATGTAAATCCGTTTGCATAACGATGTCTAAATCAATAATGGTCGATTATTTATTATCGATCTAATGTGTTGTAATAATATAAAAAAATAAGGCAACGAATTAATTAGGTTATAGGAAGAAACATTTAGAGAACATAATTTGTAAGATAAATTTGTCATTGGTGTTAATTGTTATCCGGGTAGTGGTTGGATTGGAAGGATGTAACCGGACACCGGCGAAACAAATCTACCTGAACTGGGGACCGGTGGGGTTCGTATGCATCCCAGTCACATGTGTAACAATGCACCCTCTCATGTTAATAAGAGACACGTGGGTCAATCCATCATCCATCACATCTCTTTATTATTCTACATTGATTTCATTTTGACTTTACCAGATCATACTACCTGGTCCCCCACACGGATTGCATTCCAACAATTTTTTTTTATTTTTTTTCTAACAAAATGCATTATATGAAAATAAAAATAACTTGTTTTGAATAAGGGCTAAATTTATTTATATAATTATAAACATATATCTCATCCATTCATTATTTTCTTCTTACTGTTATTTGCAAAAATATAATTTAATCCATGATAATAGTTGTGGCATGTGTCTAATTGCCTTCTACTTTAAATTTTAGTGAATTTAAGGTATTTTAACTAGAAGACTAGTTGTTATTTAAAATAGGATGAAAAGTTTTTATTTATTTATTATTTTATTTTTAAAAATAAATTATTTATTAAAAATAAAAAAATTGTTTAAGCATAACAACAAAGCATAACATGAAAAAAAAATATTTAAAAAGTTATCGAGCTCGTAAATTCTCGGGAAGAAATATTAACTCTCCGACATATTCTACTGATTTTCCTGAACGAATCTCAAAAAGCATCATAATAATAGTATTATGAATGATACGCATAAAATGACTATGATCATTGAAAGTTCGACGATTTCTCTTCAACTAGATAATTCACCAAAGAATAATTAGGATGGTAACCCAAATATGTATGTTTGCTATATTCAGTCAGATCAATCCAAATATCTCAACAACTATCTAAAAACTCGGGCATCACTCAATGAATCCCAGTAAAACTCCATAAAAAGTTCCAAATACTAGTCACTCTCGACAATGCAAAAGTTATTGAGTCATTTTCTTAAAAAGTTTTTATTTATTAGAACATGAAACTATTTTTATTATTTATAAGTTCTTTCAAATGTTAAATATTAAAGGTATTCTTATTTTTATACTTTCTTCCAAATATTCACTCCACTTGAATAAGATAAACATTTTGTATTGATCATTGTGCAATGAACAAGACAATTATCTTTAAAAATGATAAACTATAAAATTCTAAAAAGACCAACAAACAAGATTTTCTATGTCTTATGGAGGTTGCATTAAATAAATTTACCATCTTTCTAATAAAAAACCAAACTATATGTGACGGATTTAAAAATTTTTTGAATAAAACAGATATATAATCTATTTCTTTAGAAATAGAAAATAAATAATTAATTAAATTTAAAAAAAATAGAAAATTATGGAATTTTGTCCCACTACTTAAAACAATTTGTTTTCCGAGTAAGTTTTAACCCACCCTAAGCCTAACATAGACCCGCCTCTAAACCTAGGATAAAATCTTTACATTATTTTCAAACTAATAACCCATTAAATGATAAATGTTAGTTGATGGTTAAATCATTTTTTATAAAATTAATACACATGAAACAAGCTCATATATAGTTTTGCAATCCATTTTAAAATTAAATTATATGTTATTTATTTATATATATAGGAAAACCAATAATTAAGCTTTGATTCATAGATTAATTTACTTTTAAGCCGGAATAATTGAATTTATTTAAGAAAAACCAATAGATTGCATTAGTTGACTATAGATACACGCATCCAACAATAAAGTAAATCAACATTATGAGATACAAATAATAATAATAATAATAATATTATTATTATTAATGCTTCTGCTTTTACAAATTTGTCCACAACCTCATACATCTCATGATTGTTACCTCTTTTATTTTTTTGTGATCGTCCTTCCAAATTAAATAATGTGTAATGAAAGAGAAATAAAATATAATTGAGCATTGAATTAAACAATAAATAATGTTCTGACTCAATGTTTTGTATTTTGTATTATTGGGTTAATGACCAAAAATAAATAATAATAATTTATTGAAAAATATTATTAATTTAAAACATATATAGCATTTAATGTGAAAAATAAATAGTGGTTTTTAATATTACATTTATTTTAACGTTGGAGAACGTGATATGATTCGTTAACCTCGTGGATGAGACGCAAAATAAATTAATAAATATCTGGGAGATACATCATTTATTTATTTAATTAATTAATAAATAAATATATATGTACCCGAATCAATGAACCACTACTTAGGGAACCGGACCGGTTCATATCATAAATTTAATAAAATAGTACTTACTATGTACATCAACATCTTCTACTTGTTTTTGTTTACATATTTATGGCATGGCTTTGTTTGGATTCCCTTTTATTTTTTTTATATAATCACAAAACAAAAAAGAAAAAAGAAAACAAATTAAAAATATAAAATCCATAGATTATTGAAATGGAGGATATTATTGTTTTTTTTAAACAGTGGTAATAATGAATAATAATATTTGGAATTATTTTAATTTAAAGGAAGGAAATTTGTGGTTTGCAATTTTCAACACTTGTTTAATTAAAAATGGCTGGCAAAACATGAGTTTGATTGGTCTAGAATTGTTTCAGAAGGAAAATCCAGATTTATATTTTTGTTTGTTTTCTGACAAACATAGACAGGAATCAAGAATGTGATAATGGGATTTAATTGGACAATTACAGAATTATCCCTGAATGAATATTTAATAATGATCATGTAAATTGTTTGAAAAGAAACCCTCAAAATTGAAAATCAAAACCAAATAAGACTGTATTATGGAGAAGTGTAATCCAAACTCCAAACAAGCTAGCTCCACATGTGTTGAACTATAAGGAGACAAAAATAAATAAAATATTTAAAGTAATAATTAAACTATTTTAGACAGTCATTATTAATCTTCATTATTATACTATACTATGCTTATCTTAGATTTATAAATTCTCATATTAGTCCAAAATTGAAAAGTATGAATCCACTATAAATCCATTAGAACTCCTCAATCCCTCTAAAATAAAATAAAAAACTAAACTTTCTAAAAGAAACAACTCAATCCAACTAACTTTTTTTTTTTTTTTTTTGTTAGAATTATTTAAAAAATTCAACCTAATCAAACATTCTTTCAAGTCTATCACATTACTCAATTCATTATACTAAATACTAAAATATCGGTTATAGCCAAAAACTCAAATCCGAACCAGACCCAACTTAATATCTTAGAATAAATTACATTTTCCATTTTAGTTTGTTTGAACTTCCTACTTTCATGTAATTTGTTTTGTTAGTTGTATAAGAAAACTATATAAAATGATATTGATAAATAAAAAGTAAAATTTAATTTAAATTTTGAAATAAAATATTTTAGTTGATGTTTTTTTTTTCTGAAAAAAAGTAATAAAGTGGTACTACCACCATAGCACAGTAAAAAGCAAATTTATCCGGTGGAAAAGAAAGAAAGAAAAAAGGCATTCATCTTTGTACTATTGGGAGAATAAAATAAGAAATATAAAAGCTAGAAAAGGTTCAATGCATGTAATTTTCCAGCACTAATAGTCACAAAACAAGCAATATATTTTCTGTTTTTTTCTAAGGACTTCAACAAGTGAAGAAGAATCAGATGATTTGCATTGCCAAAACCCAATTTTTTTTATACATCCAAAAAGAGAATAAAAGGACAGAGGTTAATAATAATTTAGGCTATTTTTGTAGGGTATTTGAAAACACTTTTGTTAATGAATAATTGAATATGGAATCGGATCCGAAAGTCTGCCTACATCCCGTTTCCATATTCCAATCTCATTCCCGATCTGGATTTGGATGAGAAATTTGATAGAAACCGAGTTTCCAAAACCATTATCATTAGAAAATTAATCTCAAAAAAAGGATTAACAATGTAAATAAGAGATCTCATGCTTAGAAGACTCTGCAAAATACTTTACAAGTGAATGAATCGGGCAAAAATATAGTGTATATACCATGAAGTCGAAGTTACCGGATCTGAATGTTGCCCAAATTTGGAACGGGCAGAGAGTTCGGATTTGCCGTTGAGGAAATATTAGTTTGACCTACCACCTGAATATATTGCGCAAGAGAAAGGCAAACAATTCCAGTCCAAACTCAACAAACCTGATCAGAAGTATGTAAAATGAGAAAATTGTTTATGTTCAAGAGGCAGCCTGGTTCCACGGTTGTGATAAGCAGACACTTGGAACAGATGCTTCTAGGCCTTTCTTTCCATGTATAGCGCGGTTGAGCACACTATATTGGTCCACCACCGAATCGTACAGAGCTTTGCAATAAGCTTCCTTAACCTACAAAATTACAATCAAAACAAGGTTTAATAGCTAATAATGGAATCATCTTTAAAGAAGAATTATTTTACAATTCCAACCTCTTCAGGATTCGCGGAGCTAGCTGCGATTGAATGGATACTGATTTCGGGTGCTACTGATAATCCGGTTCCACTGAAAGAAATTATTCTTTTCTCTCCAATTTCTTTCTCAACCTGGGGATAAAAAGGGTATCATCTATGTGAAACTGTAACACTAGTAGTAATATTATAGGGGTATTTTGGTAATTAGTATACTAAATTAGTACGTTAATGGGTTAGTAGCATATAAATAGTAAGAGTATGTACTATTTGGAGTGATGAATGAAGATGAAGACCCAAGAATGGCGTAAGCTTCATTCGTCACTCCAAATGATGCCTACTAACCGATTAAGCTACTAACGTACTTTGCTAACTACCATATTACCTATACTACTACATCCAATTATCATTACAGAAACAAATATATATATGATTGGTCTACGAAAGAAGAAAAACATACTTGAGGAGGTGGAGGCATGATATCATGGCATAATAAAGATAGGGGGTAAATGTGACCAGGAACACCAGCATGCTCTGTTAGCCTTCTCATATTGTCCACTGAAGAAACGTCAAAGGGTGCCTGAACCTCTTTTTATCAGTACGAGTGATTAATATAGGCTGGAAGATATATCAAATATAGCAAGGGAAGAAATAGACTAACTCTCTTATATGTGTAGTGTAGTCGCTTCTAAGACAAGAACTTATTTTAATATAAAAATGTAACCTAGTTGTAATGTATGCAGCATTTTCTTTTCCGTTATATTGACCTTAGAAGAAAAAAAAAATATGAGTTTGTGAACAACTAAGCAGCTGAAACTACATAATCAGCGCAGCTTAATCTTTGCCTATGAGAGCAGTGATATACATGGAAGTTCTGTCATTTTATAACACACAAACTTAGCCCCTAAAATTTACAAATATATCATTTAACTCAAATAAGATTGCAAATAAGTCTTACAACTCAAAAACAAACCCCGAATATTGTCATGATGAGAATGAGAAATTTTTCGAGAAAGATTAAAAGATTATTAGCACTAATTTGAATTTCTTGACCATGTTCGAGCTCAAATTTGGGTTTATGGACCATATAAAATGGAAACTCCCCTACCCATCTACGTCATCCATTCACAAACAAATGTAGAAATCTTACCGGGAACCATTCATTTGTTATAGGGTCAGGGCGATCCCTTCCACCACTCGGTGCTATCCATATTATTCGTGATCCACCCCTAGCATGTAAACAGGAGTAAGAGCTTGTTTGATCTTGGGCTATTTGGATTTTTTCAAGGAAACAATAATAGAGAGCATACAGATGTGGTTTAACCCTTCAGAATAGGAGACTTATTATTTGAAAAAGTAAAATCTCATCAAGTTTGTGATTTGTGTGCCATGCTTGTCTCTGCACTAGGTAAGCTATTAGCAACTCCTAACTCATTTTAAGCACTGAAGATTTCTTGATTTTCTTGAGGCATATGAAACTAAGAAATTGATAGCATATGGCTATGATCAGATTTGTTTGAACAGCCCGTTGCTGAACATTCAACCTAAGCCTTGGAAATCATGATGTTAGGATGAAGCATAAACAAATTTCACTTCTTCCTAAAAGGATTCGTGTTAGGACTAAATTCCAATATCGCATAATTATTTGTGGCCATGTTTATAATACCAGGCCCTCTATTGATTAACATCAATTTTTTTTTATCGTACTCCTTTATATATAATCCATGGGAGGTCAAATTCGGATTAGTTTGGAAGTCATCTTAATCTAACACAATCTAGGAAAACAAACAAAGTCCCCGAGGTGCAAAAAAAGGAAAATAATGGTCCGGCCACTATAATCAAGAAGTTAGATGCTGCTAATATTGGTGACTTGGACAGGCTGCCTATAGATATGTGACCACATATGAAAACTGTTATTTATAAAAAAAGTGTATATAGTAACAGAAATGTACCAACAATTCAATGTGGTTTGATGATTGAGTTGCTCAATGAACAATGTACAGATCATGTAAGACTTGGGCTTGTTTGATGAAGGGTTATTTGGATTTAACCTCTTATCCAATCATCATTCAAATCAACAACTAAAATACTAGAATATTATTTATTTTTTATACCATTTTAAAATATTAAATACAACTAATATTTTAGTTATTTAACCCAAATAATCAACTTTTTCTTCAAACAAGATTTATATTTCTTAAATCAAGATTATTAAAAAACCAACTACATTAAACAAGCTCTTAGAATATACATTGTTGGTATAACCAGAAATCACATTTATGACGGCTCTTTTTGTAAATGGTCAGTGTGTGAAGACTCAAACCCATTACATTTGTGACAACTCTATTAATACAAACTTTAACAATTCAAAAAAAAAGTGAAGGAATTGTACCTCAAAAGCACGGCCATTTCCTTCAAACTTTTTGTATTTGCTTTTTTCTTCATGTCAGCAAGCTCAGGAACATCATTCATATGCTTTTTGGAATACACACACAAGAGATTCCTACAGAGGATACTTAAAAGATAAATCTATGTAAATGACATACCATAATAATACTTGAATTCATCCAATCACCTTCCCATGCTGAAGGGCTTGGAAAGAGGATCAGTAATCACTCTGTCACCTGCCACATAGATCTGGAAAATACCGTTTAGGTTAAGATGAATATTAAGTTTTCAGAGTAATCAAATAACATAATAAGTAAAAAAAAGAAATTTCTTCACCAAGTTTTCAGCAATATAAGGATTTGTTGCTTCAAGTAACAAAGCAATAATGGCCGGATCTGCCTCTGTTTGATGATTAGACATCAGTATAACATTGTGTCCCTGTGTTTTTAAGGCAATACTATTATCAATAATATCAGGAAAGTTAAACAGTAAACAGAGCGGACACAAGAATTTGGAAGTTATAGGCAGGGAGGATAAATCATTTATGATGAAGACTATTTAAAGAAGACAAATAACAAGTCTTCAGGTTTATCCTAATTTGAGGAATACTTGAAATTAGTGGTCAAGACTGATAATTTGCTATTTGGAATCTGTGCATAAATACTATAACCATGTTTAATTCTGTTTATACAAGCCTCTCACAAACATTAATATCTAAAACCATCGCAGCTTCAATTTCTAATTCTAGTTAGGCTCAATATTGACAGATGAATAGTGACTTTGGGAAAATACTCAAGCAAAGGCATCTCTGAAGTGAAATCCCTCTAGGATTATTACGCAAAGTGATTCCATGCAGAAGCCCTTTCTAGGATGGCACTCCCGTCCTTTGCTGCCAATGCATGGGATGATATCATTGACAATCTTTCCTTGAGGAGGAAGTACAACAAAATTGATATTTCTATACAACCAATGAGGAAGCGGTGACTACTTTTACTATAGAAGATGGTGATATGTGTATTAAAGTGATGTGCAATAGGCTAGTAAATATTATTATCATTGTGTAGGAAGTTAGTAGTTAAAGGTAGTTATAACAGTTATAGTTTTGTGATTCAAATCAAGATTAAAGTAGCTGAACTATTCCATTAGCAAAGCACACTCATGCTCTAATATAGAAACTCAAGAATTTCATTTTGTGCCACAAACATATAACTCACAATTAGAATCAGAAGATTTTTTCTTTTTTAAAAGGTCAACTTTTCATTACAAAGAATGGAAGATGTGTTCAAACATTACAAAGGATAGGGAGGGGGAAAACAAAGCAAGAAACAAAAAACAAGGAAAGAATCAAAGCAAGGATTTTCAGCACCTTTCGAAGGTTATCTTCTATTTCACCAAAAACAGGTATGTTGCCAGTATATGAGTTCCTGAATAAAAAATAAATCAAGGTCATTGGTCAGTACTGTGATTTTTAAGACTTGAAATGTAAATTCTTGAACTGCACATAACTAGTTTAATGGATCCAGGTGAAAAATAGAGGCCTCTTTATCCAAAAGAACAAGAAGAAGTAGAACACACCAGCTTATATATTAAGATGTCACTGTCATAAAGTTCACATATTAAAATCTGGGACAAAGTTCATGTTTGCCCATGAACATTGCATGTGTGCAGTGTGCTCATATTTGACCATATACTTTAAAAATACCCAACATCGACTCTGAATGTTGATAAATGTTTTGATTCTCCACAGTAAGTAACTTACTTGTCATTAACTGTGCAAAATGGAGGACATTTATCAGAGTTGGGTATTTTCTAGATATAAGATCAATATGAGCACTAGTGCCATGTTCATGGACAAAAGTGGTCATTTATCTACCAAACACAATATATTACAAGAAACATGACCATATTAAATATCTAAATCGATGCGACTAAGGAAAAAGAAAAAATAAGTTCATAATCTCCATCCTTATGTCCAAGCATCATTTTCCTTCCAATGTCAAAGTTCATTAGATCACAAGTTGTATATCATACACACCTGAAATCCACCAAGAGGCGGATATAATTTTGTCCAAACATATAGTGGTCAAATGGTTGTCTTATGGCTTTGTGATAGGGTGAGAAGACAAAAGGATCCTGCACAGTAATCAGTTGTTCATGAAAAAGGTGAACAAGGTTCTGGTAAAGGAAATAATTTGAGAGTTTGGAACAGGACATGCTTAACAAACAATATATATAGGCTATAGAGTAGTATCAAAGGAATGATACCTCCACATCCCTGTAAACTCTATCAAGAACTATGGACATGTTGGAAAGAACATGTTCATCTGCCTTGGGGATACCACTTTGGAAAACCTGAACAAGAAGACCCAATCCAAAACACATTTCTTAAGGAGGCATGTAATACATGTATGACCTAACCAAATATTGTATTGCAATATTGAAGTATTTCTTGTAAATAAAGGTTACTTACAAAGAAAAATAAAAATAGAATGACAAAACTAGGAGAAAAACGTTGGTCATAGAAAATCAGCTGTAATCCAGCAGTCCAGCTATGTTTTCCTTTTTCTATCATTGTCCTATTCTGTCAATGCCCAGATTATTCCGTTTTTATGGCATGGATGGGATATGGTTTCAATGACCATGTCTATTTACTTGGAACAAGAATGTAAATATATAAACTCTAGCGCCATAACAAAACCCAAAAAATGCAAAGGAAAGCAAAATTAGAAACAACAGCTTTAATAGGTAATTAACAAGTGACATTGTTCCATTAGAATAATTAAAAAGGTTTAATATAAGGTATTAAAATGTGGAACCTGGCCTTGATGTTTAAAGTTTCTTTTGAAAGGTGTCATTATGATATTAAGAAAATATGCCTAACAAAAAGAAAGGAATTTTACTGCATTTCGGTAATTCCAGTAAAGTTCTTCCATTCCTTCAGCAATATTTGGAGGAAGCTTTCCTTTTTCCTTTTCTCTTCTAATTCCAGAAAGCAAATCTGCAAAGACTCAAAACTGATGCAACATAAGGAGGCAGTAACTCAAACCAAACTTCGGAACAAATAGAGGAAACAGTTGCTATGCATATAAAGATCACAAAAACACCTAATAGATCAGGTTAATCTGAAGAGAATGTAAAAAAAATACTGTATCTCAAGGCAAGAGCTTTAAAATAAACAATAATTTGTTAGTTTAATCATGTTTATAGAAATAGCATAAATCACAAGTTGGAAAGGTCTTGACAAAGAATATAAGAAGCATTTTGTTATGATATTCACAAAGAAGACTATAACCTAAACAATAGCTAGTTGAACAAGTTAAGATACTTACAAGATATTCTGTCAATCCCCATATACAAAGGAGGTAGAGTTAAATTTGCAAAGAAATTTTCAGAAGCAACACCCTCAGAAGAAACTATGCTTCTTCCCAAGTTATAAAAATATCATACTGTGAGCTTAGGTGATTCTACTTTTAAGTAAACTTGATTAACCCCAGTTTCTTAGACATCACTAAATGATAGCATTCACATATTTATATTCCAGCTCTGTAAGACATTGTGCACACATGGTCTTAAAAGTGATGACTACAAAATATTAACTGTTTTTGGCCTGGTAACCACAAATGTTACCTTCCATGAACAAATACATACAGAATCTCTGCCTATAATAGAGAGAGTTAAAAAATCAATGACAATATAATTTGCAAAATGTTATTACTTGTACAGAAAAGTGTCAACGGGGACTGCATAGCATTTTCAGGTTTTGGAATTCAATCTCAAATCCAGTAGCATTGACTCCAAAAGAAAAAAGTTCATTCAATAGAAGACTGCAACCAGATGAGCTTGTCATGATTCATGACCAGGCAAGTGTTTTGATATTAGAGAAATCACTTATATTCGATAGACGGTCACCTCAATCCAAAGCTGATATGAACTGAATAAGCAGTCCAATTTGTAGTAAAGGACATTCCACAATTCGTGGACAAGCAGATCAAACTAACAAAGTTATTAGAGAGTCACTTGTATTCAATAGATGCACACCAATCCGAAGCTGATATGAACTGAATAAGCAGTCCAATTTGAAATAGAAGACTTCCACCAGAAGAGAACATTCCACAATTTGAGGACAAGCAGATCAAACTAACAAAGTTATTAGAGAATCACTTGTATTCAATAGATTCACACCAATCCGAAGCTGATATGAACTGAATAAGCAGTCCAAATTCAAATAGAAGAGAACATTCCACAATTCGTGGACAAGCAGATCAAACTAACAAAGTTATTAGAGAATCACTTGTATTCAATAAATGCACACACCAATCCGAAGCTGATATGAACTGAATAAGCAGTCCAAATTCAAATAGAAGAGAACATTCCACAATTCATGGACAAGCAGATCAAACTAAAAGTAATCTCGTACTGAACACTCTCTAACAGACGGAACAATCAAAGTAATAACTATCGAACAATCGAAGATAGCCGTATAAGAAAACGCATTACATTCTTATACCGCATCACACAGACATCAATTACATTCCATCACAATAGTTATCTAAGTATGTAATTGACTATGCATAATATAAGTGAAGAGAACACCAACCTTCTTCAGTTCGAATATCAAGAAATGCACGTGAATGTCCAAGCTCGATCTCCTCGGAAGCTACAACAGATACTTCCGCCGCCTCATTTTCCTTCATTTCTCTTGCCTTAGTATAGCAATAGAGTACGAATGAATAACCACAGCGCCGCCGGCCAATCGATTGGACGGAGAGAGAGCAGGAAATCTGACGGAGCTTGGAGTTAGCAGATGAAACCCTAGCAGTGGCAAAAGTGCAAGAGTGAGATGGAGCAGAGAGAATCAACATAGTCTGCGGAAGTGTGTGTGTGCGTTTGTGAGAGGTTGCGCGCGCATAGAGAAGAGAAGAAAGAGAGAGAGTGAAAGCCGCCCTTATCTATGGAGAGAGAGAGAAAGGAATGCATGTGTTATTCGTTCTTGTTGCCTATGTGAGAGATTGTGACTCATTTTGAAATTGGTAATTCACCAAGACTTATCAAGACACGTGTAATAAATTTAGGGCCACACTAATTAGAAATATTTATATGGTCACAAAAAATATTCAAAATACGAAATTAACAATAATGGAAACATAAACCAAAATTTATCGAGCTCTGAAATCCTAAAAAATCAATGAGTTCATCCGATTTTTCTATATAAGTTTTAGAGGAGATCTCTCGTATTGTCATAATAAAAAAGTTGTGGAATAAACATATTAATGGATTACGATCATTGCGTCATACAATTTGTTTTAGTCAAATAGCCTACCAAAAAATAACCGAGATATGACTCGTCGAAACAATACATTTGATCCATATTTATATAATTAGTTATAAATATTAATATAATCAACTTTAAAAACAAATACTCTTTATTTTATAATTTATATGACTAGTATTCTAGTGATAAAAGTCGTCATAAGAGATCAAAATGTCACAGATTCGATTCCATCTGAAAGCGTTTTGTGTTTAAGCGGTGGAGTGTTATGTTAGTTCTCTTTATTTCCCAAAAAAATAATTTATATGAGTAGTCAAATAAATTAATTCTTAAATTTTGGTAGTTCTCCTTTATATCCCCAAAAAATTAATGTACATGGTGAAATAAATTAAATTCTTAAATCTTGGAAAGAAAATATAAATTAATTAATCGTCAATTCATCAAATAATTTTAATGAAAAAAAGTCTTTTTTGTTTCCTACTTACTTTTAAGGAAAAAAGTTCAATTAGACGTATGTACTTGTACAACTAGCTCACTTAGACGTATGTACTAATAAAAGGTCATTTAAACGTATGTACTATCAAAAATTGGCTCATTTAGCCTCTTTGAGTAACCATGGTTAACTTTTATTTTTAAATTTATATATTTATTAATTAAACATTAATATATTTTCTCTCCTCCTTTTTCATTAATTAAACTAAGTAATTTATTTTATTCTTAATTTTTTTATTATTTTAATATTAATTTCTCTTTTATATTTCATCTTTTGTTTTATTAGTTTTTATTTCTTATATTTCTTAAATTCTTATTTTTTAAAAATAATTTAACAACTTATTTAAATTTTATGTTTTCCTGTAATTTTTTTTGAAGAGTTTTTCTTATTTAATTTAATATAATAAAAATAAAAAAGGGTTTTTTTCTTATTTAGTTTAATATAAATAAAAATGAAATTAATAATTTTTTATTTAATTTTTATTTACGACTTATATTATTATATTAGTAGTAAAGGAATTGTTTTGTCTAATATTTGATTATTACTCTTTTGGTGTTTGATGAATGGGTTTTTATTATTATTTAATTTTTAATTATTAATTAATTTATTTTTGTGTTGAAGGATTTTTATTGTTGAAAGAATTTTCATTGTTATATTCAATTATTGGGATCAAACAATTTTAAAATAATTAATAATTAATGTGAATATAAAAAATATATATAAAAAAGAAGAAGAAATATAGAGTTCAAATAATTAATGATGAATGCTCATATATATAAAATAAAATTAAAATAATCATAAATACTCATATAGAAATAATAAAAAATTAGAAATAAAAATAAAAATAGAGGGTTCATTTATTAGTAATAAATAAAATAATAAATGAAAAGGGAAGAGAGAGAAAATATATTAATATTTAATTAATAAATATTTAAATTTAAAAATAAAAGTTAACCATGGTTACTAAAAGAGGCTAAATGAGCCAATTTTTGATAATACGTACGTTTAAATGAACTTTTATTAGTATATACGTCTAAGTGAGCTAGTTGTACAAGTACATACGTCTAAGTGAGTTTTTTTCCTACTTTTAATATCATAGTTAGACTAGTAGTCCGATATAAAGAGTCAACTGAGGAAAAAAAAATCTAGTAGTCCAATATAAAGAGTCAACTGAGAAAAAAAAATCACGAGTTCAATTCTCATTGAAAACGTTACCCATCAAGTATATTAACTAACTTAAAATCATTGATAAGATATGACCAAATGTTCAATTTTATTAAGCTAGTTCTATGCATTAGTTTATTATCTTTTACTTATTATATTATTAATGTATAAATTTTCGATAAATTTATCTCCATAGTCATAATCCTCATTTTAACTTGGACATAGTTTCAGTTTCGAAAAGAGATTTTTAGTCTCTTTCCACTTAATCATCCATAATCCCTAGTGAGTGGTTTCCAACAAATCAATCTAAATATTTCATATGATTTGATTTTCCATAACCAGATCAAAATCATAATCTGAAATTAAATTGCAGTCAAGTGACCTATCAATTCATTAAGTAACTCAGAATACCATTTGAAATAGTGAAAGATGCAATATAGTTATGTAGACTAAAGGAAAAACCCTAAAAGTACTACAAAACTCCAACTATGAAGACCCAGAATAATATAAAGCAATTCAAACTGTTTTTGGCTCCAACTATCAGCCAAGGAAGTTCATAATCACCAAATGGAGCACCAAATTGCAAAGCACGAAATCTGCGAATGCACGTTCTGGTGGCAAATCCTACAGATATATAAAAACAACTTCAACTATGAGAAAACAAGTGGAGAAGTTCATCACAGAATTCACTACTCCTTGTTCAATATCATCCATTTATTAAATATCAAACTTGGTAAACTAGCAGGACATATAAACCCTAAAAATGACTTATCAGTTATCACATCCAAGGCACAAGGAATCGACAATGGCAGTCATACAACACCCGCAAGCTCAAAAAGCCTACTACAATTGGAAAACCTAGGCTCTTCTTTGATCTTGAAAAACCATGTTATTTGAGTAAAGAAAATTAGGGTATTACAGTATTGATGGTTAATGATGATAGCGAGTTATTTGAAATTAATTTCGAACAACACACATCAAACAAGTCCTAGGTCACTAAACCAGAGCAGAAATATCAAATAAACGAGTATATTGTGACCTTACCTTAAATTCCTTGTTTTCTTTGTTTACTTGAATACGAAGACAAACTGCAATCACAGAAGGTAATCAAATCAGTAAGGAACATTGAAGAATCTTACCACAACCTAAAACATCAATTAACAAACAGAACTGCTTACCAGCAAGAACTGCAGTTCCAACACATGAGAGCACTCCAGAGAGAAACGAATTGAAAGGAAATGAACCAACGATTGCCATGTAAACCACCTGTTTTAAAGCTAAATATGTAACAGGCTAACAAAACGTAACTTGAAACAAAATAAGGTATAATGGATTGAACTGATCATATAACAGAGTTATCAATAGCAAATTGGTAAAGATCTGTATCAAGCATTAACACGAACTTGGACATTAGATATGGAATGTTCAAGAGATATGTCAATTTAATCTTCTACATTTTGCCTCCGACAAGACTACTTTGGATTGCCATGTAAACCACCTGTTTTAAAGCTAAATATGTAACAGGCTAAAGAAAATTGGTGAAGATCTGTATCAAACATTAACACGAACTTGGACATTAGATATGGAATGTTCGAGAGATATGTCAGTTTAATCTTCTACATTTTGCCTCCAACAAAACTACTTTGGATTGCCATGTACACCACCTGTTTTAAAGCTAAATATGTAACAGACTAAAGCAAATTGGTGAAGATCTGTATCAAACATTAACACGAACTTGGACATTAGATATGGAATGTTCGAGAGATATGTCAATTTAATCTTCTACATTTTGCATCCGACAAGACTACATTGGATTGCCATGTAAACCACCTGTTTTAAAGCTAAATATGTAACAGGCTAAAGCAAATTGGTGAAGATCTGTATCAAACATTACCACGAACTTGGACATTAACTATGGAATTTGAAGATCAAAAACAGTAGTTGGTTCAATAATATAAACAAATCATGTAGATTTAGCATCACAAGATGAAATCATTCAGATGTAAAAGCTAAATTCAATCTCAATTTCTCACACAGAACCATCAGCTGGTGAATCACAAAATCAAAATACATATCCATAGATTCGATTATATCAATCAATTAGATGATAACTTACCTGAATCAAAGCTGTTGAAATAGCAAACATAACATAGAGATCGATGATCTGCAGATAAAATCAAGATACATTGACTATCAAGACATGAAGAATTCCATGGTATGCGATAGATCTATGGTAAGAAATGAAGGAAGTCAAACCTTGAGGTTAGTGGGAGTGGCGGCATAGGAAGAACGGAGAGAACGGAAAAGTGCTTGAGCATCCTTAGTCGCCGATGACTTCGCCATTTTCGCTCTAATTGACGTTATGGAAGGTAGTTCTGCACAGTTGTGTTATATTAGATTTGGAAAAGGGAGGAAAATGATAATCCTTACTTGGGGACCCGGGGTAGACAATACTTTTATGATGCAAATATTTATTATATATATATATATATATATTTTTAAGTCGGATATCAATCTTTTTATGTGTAACTTTTCGTTTAGATTTAGAACCCATTAAGATAACTCAAGTGACAATTTATGGTGGATAAGGATATTTGATATTCTGGGTTCGAGTTTATTGTCGTCGCTCGTTTAATTAAATTGGTTGAGTATATTTGCGAGCTATATATTTAACTCGCGTGAATTAATCGCACTTCGAAAGAAAAGCGAAACTCGACATTTTATAAAAAAAAAATTAAAAAACTCTAAACGAGAAGAATGAGTATGAAGAGAGGATTCTATGTTCTTGTATTAAAAAAAATGTTATTAGACAAAAATAATTAATTATTACTTAGTTTATTAGTTTTAGATAGTTTGAACCATAGATTTGAAACCCTGTCCGAACCTCGAACCGACAAACTCGATGAATCAGCCGTCAAACTGGGTTATGTTGTTGAAATAATCGGAAATGCAATCAACAAGTTAAATTCGGTAAATCCGCCGGTTGCACTGGAAATTCGATAGCCTGGGTTAACCTAGCGGGTTTATCATATTTTTTTTTTAAAAGAAAAATTACTTATTTTCTTTCTCACTTATCACTCTCTTAATTCCCCTCTCCACAATTGTTGGTTCACATTGAGTTTACTTATTTATAGTTTCATTTGAGTAGACTATCGATTTCTAGTTCTAGACACTGAGAATGACACTCTTTCATTCACCTCAAGCTCTACCTTCTATCTGAACCAGCTCATTCCGCTTTTACCAAACTAAAAAACGATTTAAAGTGGCATTTTCGTAAGTCGTAACTTAAACCTAGTTTCTACTCTAGATAAAAGCATAGTTATCCAAAAATTAGAGGTTATAGTTTGATTTAAAGTTTTTGGTTCCTCGCATAATTCAGTTAAGTCTCTTTTATTTCAATTTCTTTTAAATTATTGTCATCATTTTCTTGTCAAAATTTAGCTTATTTGAGATTCATATTTCATATAGTTGATGACAATAGTTTTATATTATTTTGAGGTTCATATTTCATATAGTGATTATTAGGTTTCTGAATTATCTTTTTATGTGTAATTTAATCATGGATTCTGTGGAAGAAGCACCAACAGATGCAACACCAAAATCTTTAAGTGTACAATTTCAAACTTTTGTAAAAGAAAAATTGATCTTGCATTGCTCATTGTAGGGAAGACTCAGTAATTAACAAAAAAAAAAAAAAAAAATGAAAAGAAACTCAATTGTCACTATTACGAAAATTGATAAAGAGTGGAGGTATTTTAAATTTTGATATTTACTTTGACTATTAGGGTTTTGATACAAATTCATATTATCTCGCCGGACTAAATAACAATTTGCTACAATAAAAAAACACAACAACCGGCCTATTAGCTCAGTTGGTTAGAGCGTCGTGCTAATAACGCGAAGGTTGCAGGTTCGAGACCTGCATAGGCCATTTTTTTCCTAAAATTTTCATTGTTTTCATATTCATAGTAAACTTTTCTATTTTGTATTCAAAGGCCTATTAGCTCATTTGATTAGAGCGTCGTGCTAATGACGCGAAGGTCGCAGGTTCGAGACCTGCATAGGCCATTGTAGCTTTAGTTTTTCGTGTTCATAGGCCATTTTTATTTCGTATTCAAAGGCCTATTAGCTCAGTTGGTTAGAGCGTCGTGCTAATAACGCGAAGGTCGCAGGTTCGAGACCTGCATAGGCCATTGTAGCTTTAGTTTTTCGTGTTCATAGGCCATTTTTATTTGGTTAGAGCGTCGTGCTAATAACGCGAAGGTCGCAGGTTCGAGACCTACATAGGCCATTGTAATTTTAGTTTTTCGTGTTCATAGGCCATTTTTATTTGGTTAGAGCGTCGTGTTAATAACGCAAAGGTCACAGGTTCTGCTATTGTAGTTTCAGTTTTTCGTGTTCATAGGCCATTTTTATTTCTAAAATTCAAATCTATGTGATTTTGTAGTTTCAGCACTATTTTATTAAAAAGAATTGAATTCTAGACAAAATTGGTTAGAGCGTCGTGCTAATAACGCGAAGGTCGCAGGTTCGAGACCTGCATAGGCCATTGTAGCTTTAGTTTTTCGTGTTCATAGGCCATTTTTATTTGGTTAGAGCGTCGTGCTAATAACGCGAAGGTCGCAGGTTCGAGACCTACATAGGCCATTGTAATTTTAGTTTTTCGTGTTCATAGGCCATTTTTATTTGGTTAGAGCGTCGTGTTAATAACGCAAAGGTCACAGGTTCTGCTATTGTAGTTTCAGTTTTTCGTGTTCATAGGCCATTTTTATTTCTAAAATTCAAATCTATGTGATTTTGTAGTTTCAGCACTATTTTATTAAAAAGAATTGAATTCTAGACAAAATTATTGACACTTTAAACTACTATAATCAATTACGTGAAAACAAATGAATTATTATGCTCTGCCACACAATATTCACTATCTTAATTTAGTATCTATCTTTTTATTTATTTTTCTTAATTTGATTGTAGTATCCGAAGTCCTTGATCTACATAGGCCATTGTAATGGTTAGAGCGTCGTGTTAATAACGCAAAGGTCACAGGTTCTGCTATTGTAGTTTCAGTTTTTCGTGTTCATAGGCCATTTTTATTTCTAAAATTCAAATCTATGTGATTTTGTAGTTTCAGCACTATTTTATTAAAAAGAATTGAATTCTAGACAAAATTATTGACACTTTAAACTACTATAATCAATTACGTGAAAACAAATGAATTATTATGCTCTCCCACACAATATTCACTATCTTAATAATATTTATCTCAATATCTTAATTTAGTATCTATCTTTTTATTTATTTTTCTTAATTTGATTGTAGTATCCGAAGTCCTTGATCGATGATCCTCGTTAACATTAGTGCTAATGAGCAACAAAGGAAAAGCGACTTGGTGATAAATAATGAAAGTTAGGTCTTACAGATGGAAAAGGGAACCAATCTCCATGGATTGAGCCACTTTCTTCTACTAAAAATGTGGGTAGTTGGGCTCACATTGAAAACTGCATATCTTTTAGCATCGAGGTGATTATTTAACTAACGAAGTGATTTTGTCGCTATTTTTTTTTAATGAAGATTGAATTTTAGAAAAAATTATTCACCCTTGAACTACCTGATCAATTATGTGAAGACAAATAAGTTATGTTTGACCACTAAATTACTCAATATCTTAATATTGTAAATAATATATATCTTAATAGTATAGAGTTAGGCTCTATCTTTTTATTTTTTTCTCAATTCGATTGCAGATATCTGAAGTCGTTCAACGTTAATTCTAATCAACAACTGTCCTTTTTTTTTTTTTTTTTTAGGAAGACGAGGTATTCCAAAGTGAACAGTAAACTAATAGACCGCTCAATCAAAAACCGGTTTAGTGATAAAAGTGAGAGTTAGGTCTTACTAACAAATAAATAAAGGGACCGTTCTCCATGGATTGAGCCCTTTCTCCTACTGTAAAAGTGGGGGTGGTTGAACTCACATAGAAGACTACGAATCACTTAGCATCAATGTGATTTACTTTAATGAAAAAATAATTTTGTCTAAAAGTAATTTTGTCTTATTAACGCTATTTTTCTTAATGAGAATTGAATTTAGACAAAATTATTAACACTAAAACTATCATGATTGATGATGCGAAAGACAAATAAATTATACCATTAAATTAGTCAATATATTAATAATATATATTTAAATTATTTTATAATATTTTTACATAAAAATTATTATTTTTTCTTTTCTAAACACATGAATATTCTCAACTTTTCATATCTAAAAATATTATCAATTATCTATTTTTTTTTTTTTTTTTAATTTTGGCTAATGAGTTTCACATTTTGGGAGGTGGAGAGTGCACATGCTTCCAGCCAAAAAAAGAAAAAAAGAAAAAAAAGGACAGTACTGTGTTTGCCTAACTTCATAATTTATATACAAATTTTGGCATCCGCCATTAGAGCCACCTGCATCACTTCCTGTGTAAAGAATGTCGTCGCTATCTTCCTTCACCATCGTTGCCTCGCCTCCATCTTCATCGAAGAAACTTTCTTCATCTATTTGCTCTCATCCGCGCTTTCGACTCGTTTCCAGATATACTTGGTTAGCTTCTCTGTACTATCACTTTGATTTCAAGATTTTTTAGGGCAATTGATGTGATTGTATTTGTAACCTGTTAACTTTGATGAATCAATGAATAAACATGCAATAGTGTAATCATCTTCTGCTTCACTGTGTTTTGGATATCTCTCACGATTTCACATCATATAACTAGGTTTTAAATTACAGCTTATAAATTAGGGAGAGAATCAAAGCTGAATTTAGTTATTTGGAGCTGTTTAAGCGAATTGAAACAAAATCAAGCTCTCCATTACAATTTACAACCTCAAACCCTAATCACTGGTCAGTCTACACTCCATTTCCATCCAATTCAACAACCTCAGAGAAACACAAGGTCATAAGAATTTATGTTGGTTCGAGTGCGATATGAGTTGAATATAACAAATGGGGCTAATAACTTGAATATAAGTTGAATATAGACTCTTGGATTTGAATCTCATTGCTATATCCAAATCCAAAGCTACTCTTATATTTCAAGGCAATAGATTCAATAACTAATTATTGTAGTTTAGAATCACTCTGAGCATAAATGTCCAACAAAGGACAGAAAAATCCTAGTTAACGATATACCTACTCATGTTGACTTAGTGATCAATTCGATTTGAGCTAGCCACCGAGTGACCAGCTGAAGCAATTCAAAGAAAACTGATTTGACGCATTTTTTTTGTAAAGTGTATCATGTTACTTAACTATTAGTTCAATGTAGTCTACAAAACTTGCTTGATTGACAGTTGTTTCTTCCTTTTACAATATGGCTAAATGTCATTTGTGTTCTCTATATATCTAAGAGTTAAACATAAAACAGTTTAGCGGTCTAATTGAACTGCTTACACCTACCTTGCCTTAATTAGAGCTATAATCTTTTCTATCTGGAAGCGCTTTGTGTTGAAGCGGGGCATGGTCGTGGGTGTCATGCTAATTCTCCTTAATTGAAAAAAATAAAATAATAAAAATTAGATCTATAATCTTTAATACTTCCCCTCTAAGATGATCCTCAAAACTCAAATTTGTTATGAACCTTTAGTTTTTTTCTCCAAGTTGATAGCTAAAACTCGATTTTTCAAGAAGACTTATTTAACTTAGTGATAGTGCACAAGAACTAATGTTGATTAGGTCATGGGTTTGAATCTTCATAACCGGACTATTTTCAACAAACAAAAAAACTCAAATTTTCAAGTGTGATATTCTGTTATTAATTACAGGGATGGTTCAGTAGGAGTAGCTTCTTACAGTATTTATATTTATTTATCATTCTTTTTGTTTCTTTCCCAATGGAGCTATAAATATAAATGATTTCATTTTCCATTGTGACTTACAGCCCCAACAGGCTTGGGGTCAAATGCAGCTATGCGTCGTCGAGTGTAAGAGAAGATTATAGCTCCACGACAATAGATGTTGTGGCTGATATTAGGACTGAACGGGTATAATCTTACTGAGATTTATCACAATCTTTTTTTTATGACGACCTTTGTTACCCGTTTGACATTATCATACTTCTCTTAGTAGATCGTTGTTTTGGGAGGCAGTGGTTTTGTTGGTTCTGCAATATGCAAAGCTGCAGTATCTAAGGGTATTGATGTTGTAAGTCTAAGCAGGTATGAAATATTAGTTCCAATGCACGTTTTTAGTTCATCTCGACACTCAAAGTCATCTAAACATGTTTTTTACCGTTTTGACCTTTTTAAGTTCTAAAATGCTATCAGGTCTGGACGTCCCTCTAATTCAGGGACATGGGTTGATCAAGTGAATTGGATATCAGGTAAGTTCATTTCCTATACCTATCACGACTTGACTGCTAGAGTGTTCTATAGAGTCTGTTACAGTTGAAAGCTTTTGTTTATCTCTGGTTCTGGTTATAAATGTTTGCAGGCGACGTCTTTTATGCCAATTTGGAGGAAGTACTTTTTGGGGCAACTGCTGTTGTTTCCACTCTGGGAGGTTTTGGTAATGAAGAACAAATGCAGAGAATTAATGGAGAGGCTAATGTTGTTGCAATAAATGCTGCAAAGGAACTTGGTAAGAGGCCTTGTTTGATCTAGGGTTATTTCTATATAATCTTGTTTGATTAGTTTGGTAAAATGGTTAGTGGTATATATATATAATATATATTTTTAAATAGAGGGTATATTGATTAATGATTTGAATGATGTGATTCATGAGTAGATTATTGATTAGATATTGAGTTATTTGAAATTAAGCTCAATTAACCCACATCAAACAAAGCGTTTGAAAACACTT
Organism: Impatiens glandulifera; assembly: GCF_907164915.1. NCBI lineage: Eukaryota > Viridiplantae > Streptophyta > Magnoliopsida > Ericales > Balsaminaceae > Impatiens > Impatiens glandulifera. The sequence continues at coordinate 23,222 of NW_025919699.1, read as the reverse complement.
ATAATTTCTGTTTTTCTATCTAGATTCGGATTCTGATGAAAAAAATCAAATATCTCATTCAAATACGCAACATTCCTTTGAGTTCTGGTTAATTCTTCTTTACAGGCATTCCCAAGTTCATTTTGATCTCGGTTCATGATTACAACTTGCCTCCGTTTCTCCTTTCTTCCGGATACTTCACTGGAAAAAGGAAAGCAGAATCCGAGGTTCTATCTAAATACCCGACTTCAGGTTTGTGATGTCCTGTCACAATCACATTTCCATTGGACCCATTTTGATCATCGTCAATTTCTCAGGTGTTGTTTTAAGACCCGGTTTCATATATGGGAAAAGGCGAGTAGATGGCTTTGAGATACCTCTCGATTTAATAGGAGAGCCACTCGAGAAATTTCTTCGCGCCAGTGAAAATTTCACTAAGCCTCTGAGTTCACTTCCTGCCTCTGATCTACTCTTCGCCCCACCTATTAGTGTCGATGACTTAGCACTTGCAGCTGTGAACTCGGTCCTCGACGATGACATATTTGGCATCTTTACTATAGAGCAAATTAAGGAGGCTGCAGTTAATGTCAAGGTATAATAATAATAATTATAGAAACAAATTTTCTTTTGTGTGTGTAACTAAGACTGCAATTCTGCTGTTATAGATATATGAAACTGGTAAAGTCAAACAATTGCTGTCAAATTTTATAAGAAATTGCTTGGTTCTTTACTGAAAAAATTGAATCTATTATGAAGATCAAAATGAGATATGAGTTCGATTCTCACTTTGAAGTCGGGTAATGACTTCGGTCGTGTTAGTTTTTAAAATTCAAAATTAAAATAATAATAATGACAGATGTCTTTGCTCATTTGTAGATACTGTGTTACTATTCTGAATTTTCATGTGCTGATACTTGAAAGAGACGGTTTAGACTTTAAAATATTTAATTTTCAGCCGGCAATGACTATTATTATTATTAAAACAAATTGAGTTTTTCTATAATTTAATTTAAATAGACAAATATTATTAAATTTGTTAATATATATATATATATATAATTAAAATATATTATCACAATATTATTTTGATCGGATCCCTAGCCTCTCGGAGGTTTTGGGTTCGAACTCGTTAAACGACAAATTATGCGTGTGTTGAAACGAAATTCAGGTTTTAAAAAAAATACCCAATAATATATATTTTTTTTTTCAAATTCAGTTTGAATAAAACTGTATTCAAATTATCCCTATGTATTTTGTTGAAAAAAATAAACCATAACTAAACTTTATTTTGTAACTATCTGATACAAACCAGCAATATTTGAATTTCTATTTCTTATTTAAGATTTTTGAAAATTTTAAATAAGCAATTAATTTTGCTTTTTTTTTTTCTTTCTGAAATAATTAATTTTAATTAATTAAGTCAGTTGCTTGGAAAACAAGCTAACAATTATATTCCCTTTTCATGCAAATTGACTTATATGCCACTTGTAGATGAATAAAAGTTATTATATTTATATTTTAATAGAGTTGTGTCCATTTATAATTTTATACTTGTGTAACCTTTTAGGCTAATTTATATAGAAAAAAATCTTATAAATATCTTTCCCATCTTACCCTTATTAAAAAAAATTCCAAATAGATCAAAGTAGTTTATATTAGATGACTTGGGCCCCAATCCTCTAAGAATTTTCGTTTGTAAATTGAGAGCGGGCCCCACGAGTTGTTCTTATTTGATTTTTCCGTTGAAATTACTTATGCCTTGTTTGATTAATGGTTATTTGCATCCAAATATATTATCATTAATTTTTATAATATTTTAAAATATTTGGTCCAATCCCATTTTACATTAAATATGATTTATTTTTAAATAATGATAAATCAAACAAGTTAAGTGTTTGTCAACATTTATTTTTATATGAAGATATTTAATTAAAAAACAAATTATTAAAAATAATATTTATATTATATTTTTTCGAGAACGTTAAACTGTGAACATTGTTGTGTGACTAATTTTCGCGAGTTAAACACATACAGCAAATACACTTAATCATTTAACAGACGCAGAATTTGCCGCATAACGGGCTCAAATCCATAACCTCGTGAAGAGTAGGGATATTCATTATTTATTGTCGTTAGGTTAAAAGAGTGGAGAAGTATTTTATATTATTCTAAAATGTTAATCTCAATTTCGATGCGTTTGGTGACAAGTTAAACATTCGTTTTTATTATTATTATTTTTTTGTTTCATATTAGATTTTAATATATTTATTTTATGAGTATTTTTTATTATTCTAAATGGTTAATATCAATAAATTTATTGTTTGGTGAGCAAGTTAAACATTATTTTATTATTATTATTATTATTATTATTATTATTTTTTGTTGTTAAACTTAAACTATTAACATTTATATCAAATCACATTAAATATATATATTTAAAAAAAATAAAAAAATATTGAAAAAAGACAATTTAAAAATAGAGAAAATAAAAATGGAACATCAGCATCATGCAATTATTCACACCCATGACCTTCCTTAAGTCGGTCCAAATTGAATGGCTTCGGATGATTACTTGAACAAGGCCGACTTAGGGTTTGAATTCCACCAACAGAAAAAGGAAGAAAAGATCGAGAAAGAAGAATCCGTCGACTTCTCTTTGTTCTCTCTATCTTCTTCGCTTGGTCAAGTTAATCGGGATTTATATACGTATATCTATCCTTATACAAATTCTATCTTCAATTTCTTCTGTATGTTTTCCAACTCAATCACTAAAATCTCATCTTTTGTTAGATCTTATCTGTTTTCTTTTCAATTTTCTGGATTTTTTCGTGTTTGCTTCTGTTTTTTAACACGATCGGTACTGATCTTGTGAATCATATTAGGGTATTTCATATCATCTGCTAATTTGATGGCTGTATTCATCAGATCCCATGAGTTTTTAGATGGATTAATGTTTGTTTGTAATTGAAGTTTATATTTTGCTTGTACTTGAATCTGGTTGTTTGAAGATCTAGGGCTTGTTTGTTTGGATAAAATTCATAATCATCTTATAAAATTACTTCTAGTCACACAAAACCATTATTTCATATAACTCCAATAAGGTATACTTTACACTTAGTGGTGTCACAGAGAACTCAATACTTATTGCAAATATTTGAACCCATATGAATGGGAAAATCTTTCTGTGATGAACTTCTCTTTTCTTTGGTTGGTCTGATCATATTTCAATAAGGTGTTAAAGCCGAGGGATGTGACTTTTATGATTGGATTCAAGTTTTCTTTTGTAGATAAAATTAACTACTAGACATTCAATTGTTGTTTACTGTTGAATCAAATGGAGAATTTGTGGAGGAGATGGGTTTTACACTTGTGTCATCTTATGAATTTGCAAAAAAATCTCGTACAAGTTCTTTATTTGTTAGTTTCCTTGTCGGGTTGTCTTTATTACTTGGGAGAATATGGTTTCTATTTAAGGAAGCCATTAGGTTTCTTGTCTTGCTATATGAATTTATCTGTTGATATCTGTTTGTAAGTTGTGAAGTCACTAAGAGGGGTTCTCTTTTTTTTCAGGTTAATTTCCTGACTTACGTAAAAAGTAACAAATTTCTCATGTTGGGAAGTATCAAAAAAATGTCTTGCTTTTTCTTATGAGGCATAACCAGGACTAATTGCGTTCTACTTCTATTGCAATTTTGTGCTATTGACTTTGTATCCGTGTTCAAGAATCGATACTTTTGGAAAAAATGGAATCCGAATCCGCAAAGGTGTTGGGTAATGGCTATCAGGTTGTGGTTGGCATGAACAGACGGGGCTCAGTCCGAAATGACAATGAACGGACTGGTGTCAACTCCAAGTTACCTTGCCGTATTTCATTAAACCCCTCAACTAGGAAGATTACTAAGAGAGTGAACTTGGGTGCACTCAGTGGTCTGTATGGTGATAAAGCTGCTCGTGTGAGATCTGCGTATAAGTGTTATTCAAGTTTTACGAATAGTGGAGTTCCACAGCGGCTGATGTACTATCAGAACGGTGAATGGAGTGATTTTCCTTGTGATGTTGTGAATATAGTTAAAAAAGATCTCTGGATGAATAAAGCGACCAGTCAAGTGGAGTTTAATGATAATCTATTTGTTCTAGATTTTGTGCATATGATGCTTTTGAACCTGAAGACCGGCCTAGGGCAATCTATTGCCTGGATTGATGAAGCGGGTCAATGCTTCTTCCCAGAGACCTTTGTTGATGATGAAGCTGCTGATCATAATGATCAATCTGGATTGCCTCATCAGTACCATCTTCAACTGGAAATTGAAGTGGATGGATTAGATTGCCAGAAGTTGAACGAATACACTGATGAGTCAAATGATGTGGTAAGAACATCTGATGTCGGCACCTATAATGTAGAAGTTGAGGTGAATTGTGTAACACCTGATCAAAACGTTTCTGGGGACGCTGTAGAAACTAACGAAGTAGTGAAGTATTTTGTGGATGACATTAGTTCTGATTCTAGAAATCTTGATTCTGATACTATAAGTAAAATGTTTTTCAATAGTTTGGGCTCATCTGTAAAGGCAGAGATCCTCGAAATTTATCGCAGTTCTGGTGCTTCAGCAGATGCTCGTCTGGAGCTATTCCAAAAACAACTTGAGATCACCAAAAAGTACCGTGGTGATGCAAATGTTCAATATGCTTGGCTTCCGTTGCCGAAAGCTGCAGTTTCCAGTATCATGAAGTATGGGGTTGGGTATCAAGCCATGCCAAAAACTAAGCCCACATTTGGTGTTGGTGTTTATCTGACACCGTTAAACTTAGTTGCCACTGGGTTAGTATTTCTTGTCCACTTCGCAAACATTATTCTTCTTTTCCTAGGAGAGTATGCATAATGTACTCACCATTCATCACCCATTGAAATAGATGGGATCACCTCTTAGCTCCATCCAAAAAGGGGCACAATCTTCTTGTTTTCTGTTCCTCTGATGGTTCGTTGCCACTATCTAACACAAGTTTACAACTAGTGAAATTTCTTTTTATGACAAGTTAACAAGTTTAGAATATTCATCACCCATTGAAATAGATGGAATCACCGCTTAACCTCCATCTAGAAAGGAGCATGATCTTCTCGTTTTTTCTGTTTCCTCCTTTTGCATATTAACATTGGAGTTTGCTGAAGATGGTAGGCCAGTAACTTGTGATGTTTACTGTGGACTTTCTATGGCCTGTGTTAATTTTTTGCAGTTAGCACACACATGAGATAAATGGAGGTTAGAGATAGTGTTATAAATAGACCTCATTAATAAAATGTGAATCTCTCTCCCCCATTCTTTCCAAGCCATTCTAGCATTTTGTCCCTTTTATTCAATGCTTGAATTTTTCGTTGTCTCCCCTTCAAGTGACACTTGTATCGTTTCTTCATTTTCTCATTGACAATGATACTTCTACCAGTATAAAAAACTATTTTTAATTTAAACTTATCAGGAGTTTTCCATTTTAATTCTTATCTTGCACAATTTCACTTTTTTTTTTTTTACATTTGAACTCTGATGGGAAGTATAATTGCCACAAGAATAAGATGTAGAGATGTATGTATGCATGCCTACACAATATGCATATATACATAAAATTCATATATCTTACTGCTAACAGATTCCAGACCCAGGATTATATATAGTTTCATCTGTATATAGCAATAGTTAATTGTCAAACATTTACTGGCCTGGGTCTAATTTCCTTTCATTGTCTGTTCTTTTTATTCCTAATTTGCAGTGTAAATTATTGTGATGTTGACGAAAATGGGATGCGACACATGGTATTCTGTCGAGTAATAATGGGGAACACGGAAGTTCTTCATCCAGGATCCAATCAGTTCCATCCAAGTAGTGAAGAGTATGATAATGGCGTGGATGATCTTCACTGTCCAAGTCATTATATAGTGTGGAATATGAATATGAACACTCATATTTACCCAGAATTTGTGGTCAATTTCAAGGTGTCTTCTGATGATGCAGGTGACATTACCTGTTATATTTTCCAGTTAGACACTGTTTTATTTTGAACTATAAGCTTGAGCTTGATGTCTGCAATATATATTTTCCATCTGGTTGATTTTTCGGTCTTACTGACAAACTTGGATTGTCTGAGACAAGTCAGATGCTCTCAGCTGTCCAGGCTCATATAAACAATGGATTGCGATATGAAAAGTGCAAAGCTTCTAAGCTGTGAAGCAATGTTGCGTTCAATCATTCATGGTTTCTCCTTTGTGGGGCTAATGATCTTAATTGTTTTGAAGATAGTGCCTTCTATCTTTCAGAATTGAGAGAGGATGTATCCTTTTCATCATTGCTTTCTCTAGATCAAATCTCTGTAATATATTTAGCAGTAGTTTCTTTCTATTTGCAGGATTTCTTGCTGCAAATGAAAGTAGGCTTGATAACTCAGGAATCACTACTTGTTCTCAGGGAGTGCAGGTTAGTCACAATTAGATTCATGGAGAGCTGCATTACTCACTGTTTGTGATGCTTTTGATTTCCTTGACCTGATTGTTCTTTGTAGTCTTTTGGACTCTTATATATGGGACTAATATGCGATATGAGCACATGTGGTGATAGATTTCATTGACCACATTTTATGAACACCTTTTATTTTTGTTTCTGGATATCCAGATGAGAAATAACCAATAAATTTATGAATATGTTCAGTTATTATGAACAAACACATAAATCATGAATGTTAGTGACCTTGAAGTTCTTACATTCTGAGTCAATGTTGTACACTGCTTCCAATATCTTTCCTCTTGACCACTTTTTTCAGCATCTGTAATGGGTTTATGTTGCTCTACCTATTCATTATTATGTGATTATTTTTGTTCATCTTCATAGAATGAATTAGATGATTAGTTGATTCAATCAAATGATTTTCATTCAAAATTAGTTTACTATAAGTATCTGTTGATGTATGAATTCATGACATCTTGATTACTACAAACTTTGACATAAGAAAAAGTAATAATTTAATATTTGTTATCTCAAATTTAATCTAAATCTGAATTAGGAAGAGTTTACTGTTTGTTATTGAGCTGCAATAATACACATTTTGTCTCAGCTCGAAGCATGAGATTAAGCAAAATAGAATATACAAATGCTCATTCTGATCGAACCTTGTGGGTGATTTGTGTTTATCCACCGTGTTATTGTTTATACCCAGACAAAATTTTGGGTTTTTATTTTAACCAGAAAGTGCCTAAATAAAGAAACACTTTTCTGAATTCTTTATCTTGTACTTCTAATTTGTAATTCTCACTCTCCACTCTCAAATTATGAGTTCTATTTGTTCTTTTATCATGTTTTTCCTTCATGTATCTTTGAGAAAGCTAAGATGCAGTAGTACCAATAGAGCTCTTAGTTGAGCTAAACTTGCAGCTTTCAATTAACAACATCTTTATTTATTATTTATGGTGGTTGAAGCATATTTTTTATCATGCTTGATCATCTACTCACTTCTATTGACTTGGTTACTATAATTGACAATTACTTGTTATTCAAACTGCAATAGCACCTGTTGCCTTGTTGTTTTAATTAAATTTACAAGGTACAACCTTTCTCCCCCTGAAGAATTGACATACACTTATTATAGGCGAATAACCGCGAGCAGGTCTTGAAGGAGAGATTTCAAGCTTCAACTGGCAGAAGGACCCCAAAATCTCCCTGGATGCCTTTTACTCTTCTGTTTCATGAAATTGAAAACAAAGTACCTCCCAATGACATGAAATTAGTTAAAGACAATTACCAGTTGTTTCTGGTATGTTATCTATATGATCTTTTTTGCTCATTGTCTTCACGAAAAGGTTGTACTTATCTATTCCTGCAATCTCTTTCCCCACCAACATTGTAGATGAAAAAGATAAGTCGTGATGACTTTGTCAAAGGGCTGAGATTGACATTTGGTGATTCTCTTTTAAGGTCTACAATAACAAACCTTCAATATAAGGTATGGATTTGTAGCTATTTTGTGTGTGTATTCATCTTTCTGGTGCTTGTATTCATCTAGGGGTGAGCATTAGTTAATATCCTTTTAAAAAGAAATAAAAAATACCCCAACCCAATTTACTCAAAAATTAAATTGGGTTGGTAAACCTATTTTACCTAAATTAAGGATGTATTTGATGTATTCACTTATTCAATCCATTTTATTTTTAATTCAAAATAAATTTACTTTCTCATTCTGGGGAAAACTACAAACCTTCTATTATTAATAAAAAAGACACAGATAAAATGACAAACTTGAAATGGAGAGCTAAATAGGCTTTGCCTCTAACATAGCAAAAACTAAACAAAAATTAAACTACAATTCAAACAAAAGTTTTAACACAACACTAAACAACACATACATTTTTTTATCTTCTCACGCAATCAGTATTCTTCATGACTTGCTCATTGTCAATGCTCCACTCTTTGCAAAAGAGCTAATTCTGAAACGGATTTGGGACCCTCCTCCATATAGAAGTAAGGCAGTAAGGGTCGGTCCACTAAGGATGACATCTCTCCAAACATCTTCATTTCTACTAACTTTTGAAAAGACTCTAGAATTCCTTTCTCTCTAAATTTCATTGAGCATGACTCCAAAAAATGACAAGAGTCGAAGAGAAACAATCCTCTTTAGTGTAGTTAGTAATCTATTCCTTCATGCTCAAGTGACAAGAGTCTGTTCCCAAAAAAACAAATGTCACGAGTTCGATTTCCATTTAAAACACCTTAAATTGAACGGGTCATGCTACCTTCCTAAATTATTAAAAATATATATTATTTCATACCGTGCCACTTTCTTGGAACATTAGGAATCATCATGCACTTGTCTACCTTTTACCAAATAGAGTAAGGGAATAGGCACACACAAGATATGATACACAATTCAATCTCAATCATGGAAATAAAGACACTAGACATTATCAGTGTGCACAAATTTACTTCTTGTCATATTTCGTTCATCTTTCTTAAATTGTCAGCCATGAATTGATATCTTGGGATCACCTTTGTTAACCACACAACTTTCCACCAAGTAACCTCAACACCTCCGACTCTTTGCAAATCCCAAGCCTTGCTTGTAATAAATGAGTATTCTTTCTCAACTCTCCAAATGCATTGATCATTTACATTGCTTTGAAGATCCAAACCATCAATCTTATCAATTCTTCTTCTTCCTTCTCTAGTGCTCCAAAAGACCTCATTCCACTCTTCATAGTACATTTTAGAAAAGTTATTACACAACAAAAATCCCCTTATGGTTATTATATCTAATAAAATTATATTTCTGTATAATAATACTTTCTTCTCCTTTTGGTCAAAAAGATATATTTATTGAGAATCATGAAGCTCATTGTACAAAATATTAGCCAATTCAATAGCAATTAAATCTCCACAACAAGCCTTCTTGGCAATAAAGTCTGTTGCTATCCAAAGAGCTTCGAATGTCAGTTTAAAGGGAGTCGGATCAGCTCTTTCAGAATATGTATCAAATGCTGTACCGTTAATAAAATGACGTCGTTTTATTAAAAATTATCTGTTTTAAAAATATTATCCTCTCCCGATTTACTCGCTCCCTCTCTTCATTACTGTTATTTCTCCGTCTTCGTTAGCATGGAGCCGTTAGCATAATAAACCAGACAAAGACTTAAAAAGCAAGAAATCTCGTCTTCATTCTAGGTAAGACTTAAAATGACTGGATTTCTTTGTCTTCCTGGAACAAATAAATCTCGATTTCTTACTTTTTAAGACGAAGAATTCTCGATTTCTTACTTATTAAGTCTTTGTCTGGTTCATTCATCCACGGCTCCCTGCTAAGGAAGACGGAGAAATATCAATAATGAAGAGATAACACGAGTCAAATCGGGAGAGGATAATTTTTTTAAAACAAATAATTTTTAATAAAACGACGTCGTTTTATTAACGGTACAGCATTTGATACATATTCTGAAACATCTGATCCGACTCCGTTCAAAGTTGGTGAACATTCCAACAATGATTTCCTTTTCGACAACATTAACAGAGTCTAACTCAAAATAAACATTCCGCCAGTGGAGAAATTAAGCCTATGCAATAACCCAAGAGATAGGAAAGCATCCCAAATAATCCGGTTCCAATTTATCAGTAGCAGTGACCCAAATTCATCGCTATCAATCATCGAAACAACAACTTGCTTAGTATCCAAATTTAGGGTGAAATTTGTATTAACCTTAATGAATCCTGATGAAGGCGGTTCCCATTTTGCCAATCGTCTTGGATGTGCATTCATGTCAAATTCGTTTATTAAGAAAAAAATTTAATCACATTAATTGTGCATCTGGTATCCATCATCACTTCCTTAAAATTTTACATTCTTCATTAACTAAGAATTCTTATAAACTATTACTTTGCTACAGATAAAATTTTACATTTATAGAGAATTTTTAACTAAATTGAGGTCATGCATTTACTAATAGATAAACAATGGTAAATTATATAATTATTTTTCTCTAATTTAGGAACTCTAATTTAGGAAGCTAGCAAAACCCCAATTCAACTTAATGCATTTTTAATGGAAATGAAATCATGATATTTGGTCTCTTAGGCTCTAATGAGTTAATGGTTAGATTATATAGTGTCTCTTGTACTTTATAAAATTTTAATTTTAATCTGTATCAAGGCAAAGTGCGCTAAAAATATTACTTCAAATTAATTTATATGTTACAAATATAAATTAATATAATGTAATATTATTAAGAAAAAAGTTTGGGCTGAACATGTAACCCTCTTGGGCCTTCAGATGCCTATCTCCCCACTAGGACATCCTAACATGTAGTGTTCCAGTTAGTTCAAGTAAACATCTTATTTGACTAATCTTCCAAAACCCAATCATTATGGAGAGCTCTTTCAATACATGCTTTGATTACTTAATATTATTTCTAAAAAAAGTAAGAATTTACAATTTATTACTTGTTTTCTTGGGTTATATATATAACCATTTGAATTGAATTAAGAACAATGTAGATGAAGTATACAAATTTGTGTTTCATCAAGATATGTTTGGTGTGTCTTATTCTACAGGTAACTGGAAATTCAAAGAATGAAGTATCAGGTGAAGTAGTAGCAATAGCAGCAGTTAAAGAAGAAGGAGCTGGGAGTTCAAACAGCCTCTAGAATTGAGAATTACCTAGAATCAACAACAATGTGTGAATATTTAGAGGAAGTTTTAATTGCTTTTGAATTCTCTCTATCGTTTCGACTTTGTTTTCAAGATTTCAGCACCTTTTTAAGACCCCCCATTTGAACAAACTTAAGTAGTGTTATTTTGTTGTTGTTGGAATTCCTTCTTTTGCATATCTTCTCAACTCCAAATTAATTAGCTTTGCATTTTTTCAATATTAGGTCATCCCCACCCATCCCCCATAAAGGTTTATTACATCATATCCATATATTATCAATGAAATTATATGTGGGTCAAAACCCAAATCCCAAATCCTCATTTACTTTGAAGGGTACTAAATACATTGGCCAACTATGATGGGCATATAACAAGTTAGGAAAAACACTTGATCAAATTCAATTAATGGATGGATGGATGGATGATGTTAATGAATGGAAATGGAGTAAAAGATAGATAGATAGAATGAGAGGTCCATTAATTAGAAGGAAAGAAACATAGAATAAGATAAAAAGAAAGAGAGCCCGTCTTGAATGCCGGGCAGACAAAGACATGACATGGGTTGTTTTTATTAAGGAAGATAAGTAAGGTCATTTTCTCAATAGCTGCTTCTTCTTCTTCCTTTTTCCTTTTTCTGTGTAGAGAAATTAAAAAGAAAGAAAAGCTGCTGCTGATGCATGAAGATGAGACGATGAAGCGATGACACATGACACAGCAGAGATTTTTGCAGAAATCATGCAGCAGCAGAAGCAGCAGCAGTGACAGTACGTACTATTACTACTACTACTATTACTATTGTCGTCGTCCGTCCATCGTCAGAATCATCGATGTGTCTGTCTCCTATGTCTGCATGTCTGTCTCTATGTCTGTCAATCATAAAGCAATGGATTACAAAATCATTTCATTCCCCCCTCTTCCTTAGGGACCCTTCACGGGCAAATGCTTAAGCTTTCGTCTTTTTCAAACCATATTTTACTCAGATCTATTCATTATTATATTACTTCTTTCTCTCTCTCTCTTCTCAAATTCATCCATCAAATTATTTACTTTTTATTTCATTAAACTAAGACAATTTTTAGTCATTTTAATCCAAAACTATGAAAATTATGGGTTAGACTAGTATTTGGAGTTTGTTTGTGAATATGATTGAGATTTATACATATTTGAGTTATCTCGATTAATGAGTGTAATCGTTCTATCCATAATCAATGGAATAGGTCGGAGTTCTTCTTAGAACTGTTTTTATTCTTATTAATGTAATATTTTTGTCTTAAAAACGTTTTTAATATACATTAACTATTTAAAAAAACAAAAAAAAATATAAATGAAAAGAAGTATTAAAATTAATCCCAAATGACAATAATACCAAATGGCTCCAAATATAAAGGCAAAAACATCACTGTTGTAAAGGAGAAAATGGTATTTATTTCAGTCCCGCGAGAATCTCGCCTTCTTTTACGTTTGAGATAAATTAAAGTTAATTAACTATCATTCTTATTTTTCTTTTTTATTTCTCTCTCTTATAATGAAAGTCTATTTTGTCCCTATGTTGGACTTATAGGTAAATTCACTTTCCATATTATTATTTATTTTAATTTTTACAACAAATTTTCACCCTCCTCCATATTAATAAAGGCTAGTCTCTTTTTATATTAGTATATTATTACAAGACATTTTCATCAAGGACATATATGAACAATAAATTACATGTTTAAACTTCAATTCTTAAGTGTGCTCTATGAGTTATCTTAATTTTTTTTTTTAAAAAAATAATAATAATGAAGAATTCATAATGAATGGATGGTTTTACTTTGTGGGTTTATCTTAGATTTAATTAAAAAATTGTTTAAAAATGAAAAAAAAGAGCCAAAATTGAATGTTTATGATATGAAATAAAATAAAAATGCTTTTTAGAAACAAGGGTGGGGTTTCTTTTCTTCCTTTTAGAAAAGCCAAAAGCTAACAACACTACTTTTCCTTTAATGCAATATTGGCAGAAATTGGTGGAACCCATTTCATTTAATTTTCACAGCTTTTTTCATGCTACGTTCCTCGACCTGTTCAAATCACTCTCTTTCCTCTTGACCATATGTTTATTTTAAGTCTAGCTATATATATATATAGTTAGCTTTTAAATTACATTTATTATTATTATTTTTTTTTTGGGAAAGAAAGAAAAAATCATCACAAACAACACAATATATATATATATATGGTTGATTGTTAATTGTGATCATTAATATTAGTTAATAATAAAATTGAATGAGAAGAAGATAATTTCTCTCTATTCAAAGTTGTAACTATATTTTGATAATATATCCTATGTATCTTGGGATATGGAAAAAGTCTTTTGATTGACAAAGATGTCAAGACAAATTAAAGTAATGGATCTTCCAAATGTTTTCATTATCTTAGAATATAATAAACTAGTTTAATTTAGCTTATAATTATAAATATATTATGAATCAAGTAATAAGTTGTTATAGTAGTTTAAACGAACGGTAAGTTATCACGAATAAATAAAATCAAATGTATTTGGACGCATAGGACGATCTTCATGCGTATATAGTTGAGATGAAAAAAAGGGTTGTCGATAATATTGAGAATGGGCATATGGACAAACGAATGGAATGAATGAGCAAAAGATGTTATGAATAAGTTGAATCTTTGAGCGATTAAATGTATCAAACATGTCAAACATTGCATTGATCAAGATAGTCTATTATTGTTATAATCATTCATTATGGTGTAAACTTTAAAATATAGTCAACTTATATGAGTGCAAATAGTTCAATGCAACAAAGTTTTATCTAAAAAATAAACCTCATTTAAATTTTACTATAAAAAAAGAGTTCTTATTGAAAGTTGGTATATATTTGATTGATGAAAAATCATTTGTTCAAACAATATCATAAACTTTACATTGAATAATATTAGAAACTTTCATATTTTCTCACAAAATTATGCTTAAAATGAATTCCAAAATGAAACAAAACCCAGATGAAAAGTAAAGTGGGTAGCAGTAACAAAATATGAAAAAGTTGAAAATGACAGAATTTTTCAACAGTGGTAATTAATTTCTGGGATGGGAATGAAAACAAGAAAAAATAAAAAAATAAATAAAAAACAGCAATCTGATGGTCAGCAGGGTGTTGTCCTGTCTAACCCACGTGACAGGATGGTGACACGTGTTTACGCTCGTGGGTCGAGATTGAATGATAATGTAATGATGGTTAAATAATTTGACATTCTTTGGGTCTGCCCTTCCTAAGGGTCCCACTCACCTTCCCTACAGTCCCTTTCTATATTTTTAATATTATTTTAATATCTGTCGTACTATTTCATTCATAAATATATAATTTTGTTAAATATTAAAATTCAATAATATATATTTTTGAATTATATTTTGATCAACTAGTTAAATGAGCCCTTATTATTTACCAAACAAATAAGGTCTTGTTTGGATTAAGGTTGTTTAAATAAGGACTATGTAATGCTAATTGTTGGTTAGTGAACTAAATAATTGTGTAATAAATTATATTATAAAATAGATTACAGTCATTTATAAGCCCAGTTATAATATAAGAAACCTTACAAGGCCCAAATCATGTTCCTAACCTATATATATATATTTTTGTAATTAATGTCATTGTTAAATTATTTATATATATGTAAAATAATTATATAATAGTTTATTGCCTTTATTTACTTTAAACTGTTTAAAAATTGTATGTAAAGAATTATTTAGTTTAATATACTTTCAATAGTCTTTATGCATTTGAATGACAATAATTACTCTAAGTATTTTCGTAGATTTTTAAAGTTTGAATTGAGCTAATATGACATACTTACATATTTGAGTTATCATCCTAATTATTTTTTGAGAAACTATCTCGTTTGAGAGAAATCGTTGAATTTTCAATGATGTAGTCATCCGACGCGTATAATTCATAATACTATTATTACAACATTTTCTAATATTCATTTCGTAAAGTCGTTCGGGGAATTAACAATTCTTCTCAAGGATTTACGAGCTCGATAATCTGTTTAGTAACATTTTTTTATAAATTTATCATGGTAAAATATTCAAACAAAAGCATTAATTAAAAAAATAGGTCATGACAAACTTTTGATTGACTTAAGATTAAGTTGGATTTGTATACTCATTGCGGGTGAATCGTATCGAGACCTACCCTTAGTCATGTCGCTCAATTATTGTATTTTTTTGTGCCTCTCTTTTGACTCGTGATTTAATGATATTTTCGTTCTAATGAATTAATTCTCAATCTTATGGATGTTGGAATCAATTTTTTTCCTCATTATTGTCATGAAGGGACCTTTCTCTTTTATCTCCATCCTGCTCTCATCATCCATGTGTGGGATGGGGAGATTGTTTTTCACTATGTTGGGCGCCATGATTATCTTTCTCGTTTTGTTTTTAACTTTTCCAAATCCGTGAAGAATTTTTATAATAGTTGTTACATTGATCAGTACAACAATTTGTTAGAATCATCAATCAGATTCACGCCCAAAGTAGAAGAAACCTCGACTAATTTAACCAACAAAGTATTCATTATTTCATCATGAATTAATGTAAAATTTCTACCCTTTCAAAAACTTTGAACCACTTTGAAAATACCATAAATCTTAAGGACCCGTTTAAAATTTATCTAGTGATATAACATTTATGTCCAATTTAGAATACCTCTTCAATTTTTAGGTCCCGTCAAGATAACACATGTGAATCACTACGATAAAAGAAAACTCCATCATTTGCCCATCATACTCAATCCTAACTCAAAGTACAAATATCAAAATCCGATAAGGGAAACTGCGAATATCTTTGCGGTCCACTTTAATTTGTTCCATGGCAAAGTAGTGACATTGTACTCATCAACTAAAAGCGTTATAAAGGAATAGTAAAAATGAAGGCCCCCTCTTTATCTATCCTCTTGTCCTCTAGTTTGCCAAATCCATCAATGGTCATTCTGTATCAAAAAAATTTGATGAGGGATGGCTTCAATGGGGCACTGAATCATGCATGAATGTAGAAAAAAGTATGCCATCATTGTACAACTAAAGCTTTTTGGACCATTTTATGTTAATTTGAAGAGACAGATAGAAAAAAGAGAAAGAGATGGAGGAATAATCAACTTTCATAAAAGGTTTTATGTGGTGTTACTTTTGTCTTACACTTATGGACTAACATATATTTATATACATAAAAGCTGTAATTACTTCTTTGTTCTATAAAGTTTATCCTAACATTTTCAATTACATTTGAATCTTATCATTTTTTTAACCATTACCATAACTCAAATCTACGTAAAAAGTTTTAAGTCGAAGAAGATCGTAACAATGAGATTGGTGGTTTTAAAAAAGTTCTATTTTTGTTATATGTAAAGATGAAACACAAATATTGAGCTCCACCCATAAAAACCTACTTTTGTAATTGAAAGTGAAAGCATTTGTTTTAAAAAAAAAAAAAACCCATAAATTTTCTTAAATTTCGTGCAAACACATTAGACAGCAATGCATTAAATACTAAAGGCAATGCAAGCTAGGTAGGAACAGAAAAAAGGACAGTCATCTACCATTCAAAAGTAGTCAACAATAAGTCTGGGGGCATTTATGTAATTTTAACTATGTAATTAACCTTGCATTGTGCAATAATAGTAATGATGCATTAATTTTCTATTCTAGATCACATTGATAATTAACCTTCTCTAATGTTCTACTTATATATGTTTTGATTTGATGTTGAAATCTATGATTTATTAATGTTTATATGTATGTGAAACTTATAATATGGACTATTCTACCCTTTAATTAATATATATAATGTTAATTTTCATAGTTTATACCCATCAAATATGGTTATTTAAAAGGACAAAACTAATAAATGTTTAAAAAGAAGTATTAATTTGGGAATATATACCTTTCTCTCATTTCAAGAATAAATGGTTTCATCAAAGCAAAGTAAATTTTTATTTTAATTTTTGAAAATATAAAGTATAGCATTAGAAAAAAGATTGCATGATGCTATATATCTTTTGTTATTCCCTTTTTTCTTAACATCTTTTGTTCTCTTTCCAAAGTTGATGTTAGCACAATTCATTTCTTCTCCTTTTGCTAGGGAAGAGTACTACTACTATAAAGCATGTGATATTGCCAAAAGCAATGAATGGAGATATCATCATCTTCACTTCTTTGGTAAATAGTACAACTTTTATCATCCAAAATATAATAAAAGTAACCAAGAATCACTTCATCATCACACTTTAACATTTAGTATTTGTTTCCAAGAAAAAATATAGCAATACCATTTATAAAGTTATCTCTACAAACATTAATTATCTTCTTAGTTTTGATCATCTTCTTGTATTTGTGATTTGGTTGATTAATTCGTGACAAATTATATTTAACTAATTTAGTTTTTCTCCCATACTTGAGTATGAAGTTTTTTCACTAAAATATCAATTTCAATTCGTATTATTTGTCTAAAATCAATAATCATCTAGGTAATATATCTTAACAAACACACAATCTTGATTTTAGACAACTCACAAATATATGGCATCGTCTCTACATAAATAACACCATAAATTTCAACTAAAATATACTAATATATTAAAAAAAAAACACTCAACAAAAACGATTCAAAGTCGTTTAGTTTTGTCCAATCAAAGATCAATAACTAAATTTTCATTTGTAATTTGAATTCCCTACCAAAAGTGGTGTTTTATTGACGACGATACTTTATACGCTCATAGTTATGGAATGTGCAATGCCTTAGGAAGAGAAAACTATATAGACAAATATCAACTAAATCTCATAAAACCAATATATCTCTAACTACGAGCAAATGAAGTTCAAGTAAAACATTTTGATCTATTTGATATATAACATTAACTTAATACTAATAAATCAATATGAAGAATATTTAAGCATTCTTTTCAAATAAATTTAATGGCTAAATAAATATATTTGAGAACAAAATCTCAATATTTTATTTTATATAAGAGATTAAATATTTTTAATTATATCTAATTATTAGGTGTGCGCAAATAAATTAACTAAGTTGAAAAAATTGAGTGAACAAATTCAGATGAAAAGAAAACCGATATTGTTTTAAATGATTTGAATAATGTTCCAAATCGTTAATTAATTAGACACACAATAATTAACTAAGCTAACATCATTGCTATTAATTTTCAAATATTTATTTTAAGAACTTTGTTTTTATAAATTTTATAAACAAATATATATATATATATAATAGATAATCCACTAACTTATGATCAACTAAACAACAATATTTAAACTTCATTAACAAAATCATTTAGTTGAAGGTCAATTATTGAATATCAATTTTTGTATGAGAATTTGGTTTCAGATCTGATTAAATTATAAAAATTGAATCAAGCCACAAATAACCCTAGTGCCTTATACATATAAAGATCAATATTGCTATACATGGTTTTGTCACACCTTTAAGTGCGAGTTTCCTCCTGTCGTTATTGATCCTCTATTTCAAAGGAAAATATTGTCACGATAAATAGGCATAATAACAATGGGTTTTCTCCACATCATACACGATTAGCTAGTTTTTACGCTCATTAGCTAACAAAAACTTGTGGCGATTATATTGAAATAGTTTATCACTTTGACAATATCCTCCATGGAACCTCACTGTGACAGTGATTACCATTGATAGAAATAATAACTAATGTTTCTTTATATACAAGAAAAAAAAAGACCAAATAGATTGCCTTTTAAAAATAGGTACAAACTTGTATAGATAAAAACAAATGTCACACATTTGAAACAAACTAGTAATAAAGCATTAGGAATACAAAATTATATCAAAGAGCTCATACTTGGCCAAAAACAAAACAGATCCATAAGAAACTATATATATCATGATCATACACTCAACATGGCCTCCAAAATTGTGACAGAATTAATTTGAGTTCTAATATATATATATATATATATAAATAGACATAGTATTAGCCATTAGGTCAGATGAAATGCCTTAGCAATCAAGTTGTAATAATTCTAAGGCTCATGCATACATGGTTGCTAGCTTTTTCTCAGCCATCCTTTTTTCCTTTTGTTGCTTTCTTGTCTTTCTTTGCTTCCCCTTTATCCTTCTTTTTAACCACTTCTTTTCCCTTTTTTTCTCAATCTATCTTCATGTAGAAAATAGCTTTAATTATGATCTTTCTCTAGTTTCCCCATGCCCAAATTAAGGGGCACCTGATCATAATTCTCTTCACCATCTAGCAATACATGTTAAAATTCCTTGCAAGTTTGAGGGATGGTTATATATTAGTGTGGAATGGCCAAAGTGAATTCAAGATTAGGCTTCTTTTGGCTCGTCAACTCCGAGTTAATGTTGCATGAACTCCCATCAGACATTCTCTCGTTGCTCAAGCAGTTTCCATCGACATCTTTCTGATTAACCAAAGTATCAAAACAAAGCATTAGTATTAAGTGAAGAAGTTAAAATGTCAATATAAGAAATAATCCTTAATTATTTTCTATATCCATCTATACTCCCTTTTCCTTCTTTGATCTCATGGATGACTCTAATATATATGGTGGGTCAGTTTGAAGTCTCTTGATTCAGGGTATTGATCAATCAAGTGGGGAATAACTATATAATAAAGAAGCGACTAAGTGAACTTTGGGTTGACCATGATACATTTTTTTAATGAAAAAGATGTTTTGTTAGCAAAATTTAATTGAAATCTTCTTTGCTTAGCTAAGAAGTGTCTATTAGGCATTTGAATTAGAACATGATTACCCATATAACTTTCTCAAAGCCCCTTGTCCCCTCTTTTGTTCACTTTACATTTATGAAAAACATGTAAAAAGCGATATATTCCTTCCTTTTTCATGGGTGGAGAATGAAATCATACGTTAAATCTAACAATTCAAAATTACCATTGTAAATGTATTCGAAAAGTAGAATGGACCGGGAATTAAGTAATGTACCTCATGAGATGGTATATTAGGAGAAGATTTGTCATGCAGCCATGTTTCCATGCTACAAAGCAAACAAAACAAAGTAAGGAGAATATTTACCATTAGTGGAAGCCATGCAGAAATGAGAGAGTAGAGTATGTGTGTGAGAGAAAAATAAAGTAACAAAAAGATCTCAAAAGAGAAGAAGAAAAAGAGAGAAAGGAGAAATAAAAGCAAGCCATCTTTTATTCACTATCTTATATATACTCCCCTATCTTACCTCACTTACCCTACTTTTTGCATTATATGTACAACCCTTTGAATAAAGTTGAACACCCATGTGATAGCCCATTCTTTATTCACTCACACAAACACACAAAGTTGAAATAATTTGAAAAATCACATCATCAATTCCTAAAACACCAACATAAACCCTAGATACCCACCTCACCCAAAGTCAAGAAATCAATAGGACCTACACTATTAATCTCACCGGTCAATGCTAAATCAAACGAGCCCTAGGAGAAAACTTCAAAGGGAACATAGCTTTGGTGCTAATTTTTCAACAATTGGGTCCATCATGAGACATATAGGCAAAGCTTTGGAACTAAGTCTCCTAATTTGTAGGACCAAATTTATTATTTGACCCCACAAAATCCCTAGGAAAGAGATGCTCTTTGTTTAGGTTATTGATAATAGGATAATGAAAATGAATGGGAAGTATGCTAGCTGTGGAATAATTTGACAAAGGAGCATAGCAAAGTTGAGAACTAAATAGTAACTTGAAAAAATCAGCCAAATCTCATCATTTTACTTTCTTTTTATGATATGTTGGAGAAAATAAATAGTGTATATATCTTTTTTCACTATCAAGACATATTATATCCAATTTTTTTTTTTTAAAAATTCTTTACAATATGCTAGAAAGCTGTAAATATAAGTCCAGGAAATAAAGTTACAAGTGGTAGTACAATATGAAAGGGATAGATGAAAATGTTTCACTTTTATCAATGTATTATTATTGCTTTCTATTTATCTCCTCCTTTATTACTTACACTGAACCCAACTCAATGCAAAGAGTAGCGATGCAGGTGTCTTTGCTAGCTACTTGGTAAATAATTTCTCTTTTTTTTTCAAAAATAATAATTTTTCTAACTCAAATGCTTATATATAGAGAGATCATGATCCCCAAAACCAACCAAATCTGTGGGTTTATTTAGAATAAGAGTATATATATATTAGATTATGTTATGATTTGTTTTCTCAAATACTAAATAAACCCTTTACAAATGTCTAACTTTGGTAAGTTGAAGCCTAGCTACAAAATGACTTGTTTATGAAAAATCTCATGCTAAATTAAAATGTATAAAGTTTAATTAATCATTAAACCATAATAAAATCACACATAATATGATTATAAGTGTTAATTAATTAAGATTAATCTCTTACCTTGAGGAATTGCTCCAAAGGACATTTTCTTGATGAAAAATTTGTTTGATTCCATGTTGAATTGAAAGTTGTTGATGATGATCATGGTCGGATGTTTTATTCTTCTTCTGAATTTCATTTTCAGTTCCTTCTTCTGAATTAGTATCTCCAGATAACCCATTTTGATCATATAAATCTGATTAATGTTAACAAACCCTAAATTAATTAATCTTCGAATATTAATTAATCGAATAAATTTAGCAAGAAATTTTCTAATAACCAACCTGATGAACCGGCTGCTCGGTCTGTTGTTTTAACCGTACGATACATCTGTAATTCAAAATAAAACAAGATAATATTATAATGGGTACATTATATGATCAATTGCAAGAATAGAATAAAGAAAAGGTTAAAATGTTGCACATTTTACTTATAATGAAGAACTAGGGTTAATATATATAACCATGGTCAACTAACCAGTTCAGATAGAATGGAAGATATCATTGAGAAATGATGATGTCCTGTACTTTCTTGGACTATTTTGCTCTCTCTCTTTCTTTTCAATTTTTATTTTTTTTTTCAAATAAGAAAAAAATTGTTTGAAAATAAGGATACTGAGTATAAAGCTGTCTCGGCTCGGCTCCATGGCTGATTTATAATCAATCTCCTTGGGCTTTGTATTTATTTAATTAGTTTTATGACATTCATATGTCTTCTCTTTGTGGGTGGTTGAAATTTCTTTGAATTCTAGACTATCCATATTAGATCTAGTTGAAAAAACTTAAATAATCTATTCTTTAAATCTGGTTTTTCTATAAATTAACAAGACCATTGAGCATAAGAGAGAGAGAGAGTGTTTATGTATTAATTAATCACAAATCTATAATAAAAATAGTTTTATGGAATTGAAATAAGTCAGAAAAAGAGATAGAAGAATGAGAATGAGGGTTTAATTAATTACCTGCAAATGAGACTTAACATGGGCCAAGGTAAGATCTTTAACATCCATTAATTCAAGAACTGATTTGGGTGTTGCTCCTGTGAAATGTAAAGGTGAGATCTTTAACATCTATAAATGTTTATTTTCAAAAAAAATGTTAAAATGAAACATACTATCATGGCCGCCGAGGAGTCCAACAGCATGAACGAAACGGGCATGGAGGGTTGTAGTCCATCGCATCCGTGGTGCCCGCATGCTCCTCCTTGCCGGAAACCTAGTCGACGGAAGAAACCTAGACCGGTTGATTCTTCCCGGAGAAGTGGAGGATGAGAAATTAGTGCAACTTTGAGTGTTGGTTGTGAAAGATGTGTCTGAATTAGGTTGATGATGAGAGAAAGTGTAAGGATGAGGATGATTATGATTATGGTTATGGTAAATTGGGATTCCTTTAATGGGTTTCAAGAATCCATGTTCTTGGTTCAAGACGTTTTGATGATAGAGATGTTGGAATGAAGGGAAGAGATTGTTGGCGGCGGCGGGGGCGGTGACCGGAGCTGTTTGAAATCGGTGGAAGTTATGGAGAGTGTAGTCGGAGGAAGAAGGACGAGGTGGGTTAGAAAGAGAGAAGTTAAAAGGAGCTGTTTTCAAGAATCCTAAATCTATGTCTTCTTGTTCCTTTCTTGAATTCCAGGTTCCTGATGTGGGTTGTTTACTGTTTGGAGGACTGATTTTC